>NC_056743.1:1066871104-1067126104 GCF_019279795.1 Protopterus annectens
CTTCACCAGATCCGCTAACAGATTGCTCAATGGCTCCACCCTAGAGGCAATTAGGGGTCAATTGCCTCTTCACTTAAATGATTAGTTGGCTATCACACAAGACAACTGGATGAAGAGCATCATATCCAGGGGCTACAAAATCCTTTTCACAATGGTTCACAGATATACTTTCCAACAGAATCAAAAACACACTGCTCAAATGTGTCATACCTGCAAAAGAGATCAGCGGCTCATAAGATCCTCCATCTCCTTCAAAAAGGAGCCATCCAAAAGTCCCCATCAGAGCAGAGAGGGTCTGGCATCTATTCAAGATTTTATTTAGTCACAAAAAAAGCAAAAGACCTCAGACCTTTTCTAGATCTGAGAGGCCTAAACCTTCATATCAAGAAGACCATGTTCTTGGTGTTCCCAGTACAGTCTATCCTTATATATATTTAAGAAGGGGATTAGATGTGCTCGATAGACCCTCAGGATGCTTAGCTCCACATTAAGACTGCCATCAGGTATCACTGCATCTGGCTGTGAGCTAGTCAGTGTCAGTTCCAATTCCTGCCCTTTGATCTCATTACATCCCACTGGGTTTTAAATAATTGCATGACAGTCACAACTCACCTCAGGCTAAAAGGTTTCCAAGTGCTCCCATATTTAAATGATTGGTTCCATGGTGAAACAAATAGATAATCCATCATTTCAGCAAGATATTACTTCTTTCATTTGTGTCTTTTCTTGTCCTTGTGCATCTCAGTAGGTATCAACAAATCAAAACATAAATTATAGAGTTTATCAGATGCCATCTGGACACAGTTACAAAGACTGTGAGACTGCAGTCAGACAGGGTTCTATTCATCTCATTACATCCCACCACTTTTTTTTTAAAATTGCATGACAGTCACAACTCACCTCAGGCTAAAAGGTTTCCAAGTGCTCCCATATTTAAATGATTGGTTCCATGGTGAAACAAATAGATAATCCATCATTTCAGCAAGATATTACTTCTTTCATTTGTGTCTTTTCTTGTCCTTGTGCATCTCAGTAGGTATCAACAAATCAAAACATAAATTATAGAGTTTATCAGATGCCATCTGGACACAGTTACAAAGACTGTGAGACTGCAGTCAGACAGGGTTCTATTCCTCAGACTCATCGTATTCATGCTTCTTTAGGTAACATCTCCTGCAGCCGCCCTCATATTACAAGAGTTAGGCATGATGGCAGTGACCATTTTTCTAGTACCATATGCCAGATACCATACGAAAGTGAGCCAGGGGACACTCAGTATGCAATGGTCTCACTCCACTCATCCTCTTATTTTTCCTTTATGACTCTCCTTTGTATGCAGACATCACCTACAATAGAGAATATAGTCACCCTCAGTTCAAAGAGGTCATCCTTTTGTTCTGCCTCTTCCATCAGTTTCCTCTCTGGGGTGGGGGTGCAGTTTGAGGAAGGACAGTCCAAGGGATATGTTCAAAGCAAGAGGATCACCTTGCCATTAACAATCTGAAGATAAGGGTTGTCATCCTACTGTTGCAGGCTGTGCAGAACTTCCTTCCCCAGAATGGGATTTTAAGCCACATAGATGGCACTTCAGTGAGGTGATACATAGACAGGTAAGGGGGAACTTGCTCATACCCTCTATGCCAAGAGGCAATAAGAGTGTGGCAATGGACAATCTCTTTGTGGCTCTTTCTAGTGGACAGGCACAGTCACCGCATTCTGGTCTCTCATGAGTGGTCCCTCAATCTGATAGAAGAGATGGTTTTCAGCCACTGGGGTTGCCTTGCTGCAATCCCTTTTCTCCCTAACCAATAAACAATGCAGTAGCTACTATATGCTTCCTCTCTATACCTCTCATGACAAAGTTTTCTGCAGAAAGCACCTCTATGCAAGGACTCTGTCAACCTCATAGTCCTCTTCTGGCCCAGGCAAATCTTGTTCCCCATGATTTTAGGTCACCTCAAGCAGTCTCTCTAGTTTTTATATCTCTATCAGGATCTTTTGACACACCCATCTAGCCAGAAACTGGACATCACCTCCTTCAGACTAACCATATAATTTCTCCAATTCCAATAATTGCCAATGATTAATCCCTTTTCAATCAAGTAGTTCAGATTATTCCAGCCTGCCAAAAACACACCACCATAAAACTTTACAAGAGTAAATGGAAGTGGTTTTCTCTTTGGGCAGTACATCAAATCTATGACTCCTCTCAGGACCTATTCCTTCAAACCTACAATTTCTGGATACATCAGTTTCCTCCTTTGTAATAAAGGTCACATCTGAATCAGCCCTAAACCAAATTATTCACTTAGCAGGAAAATATCTGTTTTACACTTTGGAAACTACATTTCTCTATTCCCAGAACCAAAGCCTTTCTTAAAGAATGCCAACTTTCTTTTCATTATTGCTAGGCATCAAAGTTTTTAAAGTAACTCTTTTCAGATAGTTGTCTGATTACAAATACAGTTACACTGCCAGTAATAGGCCTCTTGATAAAAAACCTACCCCACGTGGTCAGCTGCCACTTCCATGACCCTTTTCAAAAATTCTTCTCTAAATGATATGTGTGCTGCAGTAACCTGCTCTACAGTGCATACTCTCATCAAGTGCTTCAAGTCAGTTATAATGTCCAGCTCTATGGCTTCTATTGGATATGCCATTCTTAAGGTATCCTGTCATGATGCCACCTAGGAAGCCAAGTAGCTGGGGATTCTGTCCTATCGGTTGAGACAGATGGTGGGAAAATACAGTATACAGAAGTTATGTACTTAACATAACGTTGGATCTATATTATCCTACTCTATCCACCTCAACAACCCTCCCAGCATCCTCCATCCATATTTTCACTTCCATATCAATGGGTAGGCCTAAACTTGAAGCTTTTATCCAGACCATCTTAGTCAGTCTGATAGACAGTAGAAACGCAGTGTACTTGTGGGAGGGGGCAGCTTTCACATTAGAGCAACCCTGAAGTGTAATAGTTGCTGACTTGGTGGTCTACTGCGAGGGTGGACAACCCATCAGTCCAGGCAGATGGAGTAGGGCAATAAGGATCCAGTATTATAATAAACATGTAATTTCCATTTTCTCAACATACCATGAGTGCATTTATATAACCACAAAATATAGCTGGTTTGTCAGATATGCATTTATTAGAATCTGTTTTAAACTTCATTACTTCATTAGTATTACACAACATCTAGTAGCTGATGGAGCAGAAACCCTTCATGTTGGTGAACCAGCCACTGTCTACAGCAACTGGGGCCTTGATAGTTATCTGCATGCATTTAATGCCTCTAAGGACCTCAGCTAAACTGGCTCAGTTTTAAAATGCTCATATGATGTTTATTCTCTTATTTGCTCTCAGTTGATGTATGTGGAAGCTATACATACTCCTCCACATTTTTAGCATTACGTCACAGAGCTTATGTAGGATCCATGAAGGTGATGCCTGTGAAATTCCTATTGTATCTCCAGTTAGATGCTGAAAGGTCCCTGTAGCAAAAATGAGTAATACTACACATGGCTCTGAAGGCATCCAGCAACACTGTTACTCAGCTATGGCTACTGCTATTGCTGACCCAACCCTGTATCACTAGTTTAGCTCCTGTATACTTAAGATTCTTGGTATTAAGAATGGATAGATGCTGCAATGTATAGCACTGGCTTGGTATGTTTCTGAATCACTCTGACATGTTTCCTTTCATCATCTGTGTACATGATGAGTTTTATTAACATGTAGGCCATTATTTGCACACCATTATGCAGTAATGTGCTTATTTTGCATACTAGGCTTTTTCCTTCCATTGACTGTGCTGCTGGTGTCCCCGAATCACATTCTCTCTGTGTTTTGCCAGTCTTCATTCTGTTTTGCTTAATGTTGTGTGCTAAGTGTTTCTGAATATCTTCTATCTTGTTATATTAATGCCTTGTTTTTATCAGTATGATATGCTTTCTTGTCTTGTGCTGTTAAATAAGACTACAGTTTATACCCAGTAAGACTGCTCAGCAATCAAAATGCAAATTAACAAATGTGAATACAGCTTCAAATAGTAAGTGTTTGAGGGTGAAAAAATAAATCTAATGTATCATCCAAGCTTACTGTTATTTCAAAGAGTAAAGACTAATATTTTGCAGTTTAAACTACAATGATTTATAACAGTATAGTCTCACTAGTAGAATAATGTTTGTTGGATTTAATTTTCTTTCCAAACTGTTATAGAAACATGTTCATCAAAATATTGTTGCAGTTTCACCTTAAAAAAATCTATGACATTGTATTTCTCAAAGAATGACACCCTCTCTCTCTCTCTCTCTCTATATATATATATATATATATATATATATATACACACACACATATATATATGCTATAATAATCACAATTAATGACTTTTTTAAAATGGATAACAGATAACATACCCATCAAATTCACTATGAGTCACAAATGATGAATGACATTACTGATTTTTTTTAGGATGGCTGCAGAGTCCATGGCCTTCAGTTCACATCTTTCAACTTTCCCATGAAGATAATCTAGCCCCTCATACATCTGGTCTGTTAAGAATTATAATCTGAGTCTGGAATCTTGCCAAGTAGCTACCAGTCTTTAGATACAAACTGTATAAAATTTTGGACTTATTAATGGGATGGCATGCCATCAATACCCATTGTCCAGATGAAATGTCCTTTACTATTAGGGTTACAGTTCTGATGGGTAACTAATGATAAAATTTTTTATACTCTTTCTTTACACTAAACTTCCATGATAGAAAAACTCATCTTTCTTGTTTTTTTAAGCACCTTTATTAAATTACCACTTAAGACACAGTACATTGATAGAAAAGAAACAAACCATATTAACAAATGTTCCATTTATATACAATATACATCACATGTTTTCTTTCTTTTATTTTCAATCAGTCCAATATTTCATAAATTGCTCAATTCCTGCCTTCCTGTAATCCACACTTCTCCTGAACATTATTCTACATGTATCATCCCCCCAAATTCCATTTATTTCTATGTAATTTACTCCTTCCCTTTTCTAAGGATCCATCTTCCAGTTCATTTATCTCTTTTATAATATTCAGTACTTTAAATATAGTTGATCTAGATTTTGTTTCCCATTTTCTACTAATTGTTTTTTGAACACCCAGCAGAATTAAATGTAGTAATGCCTTATTATGTGTAGACAATAGATCCAGAATCCCAGCTGAAAATAACAATTTCCCTTGTTATAGCCATTTTCTCCCGCAGTATTTCTGGTAGAGTACTCTGAAGGGATTTTTTTTAATCTGACACTCATTAGACTCCCAAAAACATGTTCCTACTTACATTTTTCTTTCCCATTATACCTCCAACATTTCCTATCTACCCAAGGAAAAAAATATTTGAACTCTTCTTGGTATAAAATACCCATGGCAAAAATTTTCAAACAAAAATCCTAAACTTTCTGGACTTTGTCACTTTCTAGGGAGCATACATATGTCCTCCCATTGTTCACTTATAATTTTTTTTCAGTTTTTCTTCCCAATCTTTTCTAACCTCCTCTGAGTCATTCTTCTTCTTATGATGCAATATTTTATATATTGTACTAATTATCTTTTTTTCTAACAACAGCTTTTGTTATAGACTTGACGAAAAACTCTACCAGAGCAGGTCTTTCAATTAACACTTCCATATCCATTTCTCTTTGCCTATATTCTGATATCATTCCTTTATATAGAAGGCAGTCTCTAACCTGCAGTTAAAACTTCTTCTTGGCCTCATCCAACTCTATTGCCTTTCCCTCATTTTTTCCCAATACCTTGGTTCATTTATCAGTTTTCTCCAGTAAATTCTGCACCCATCCTGCCTATTTTCTTTACCCCTACTTGCATTTGTTCCTACTGGTAAAATCTCCTTTTTCTATTCCCATGTTGGTTTAAGGTTGTCAGAGCACTTTGTACCACTTTATAGATATAATATTCTGTATGGTTATTATTCTCCTTAAGGATCTGCATCCAAAAGCCATTCTCTCTCCTTATTTCTTGAAATCCTCCCTTGCTTGATCATCATCTGTTTGCACTTTGAATTATAACTTTCTGTTTGTGTTATGTATATGAGCCTTAAATATCTCTTAAAAATTGGTAATCCTAAATTACCTTATTCTTAAGAAGATCAGCTTATCCCACTTAACTGTTTCCTTCTTCCCATCCCAGATAAATTATTTCAAGTCTTTATTAATTACTGTACACAACTTCTCCTTTAGCTGATAAAAATATGCCTGATCCATTTATAAAGCTAAAGGAACTAAAACATTTTCACTGCGTGTATCTTACTATGCATATCCATAAACAAGAGCTTCTAGTTTGCCATTTTTGTCATATCTTTTGTTTAGTCTCTTCCTATAAATCATTAGCAATGATAACAGAAGCCTTTTTAATCCATACTCCTAAATACTTAGTCTTATTGTGTTCCCATAAATGGGCACTGCTGAACCAATTCATGTGAGTATATAATTTATGGCTTTAGCTTTTTTTTATCATCACTAATTTTATATCCCAAAAAGACATGAATCTGTCTCAAAATCCCTTATTTTCTTTGCCAATGGCTCTAAATATAAAGAAAATAACAACTGGGAAAAAGGGCACCCCTGGCTGGTTCCTGTGTTCAAACACAACCTTCTGGAATTTCTTGCGCACTTGGTAGTCATATATGTGTGTCCTGCAATTGTTCCCTTGTAAATTGCTTTTCCCTTCAAATTTAATGCTTGCCTCTGATCCTTCACATATAACCTTATTACTTAATCAGGGAATGGAAACATGTCCATTGTCCTGATCATAAAATCTGACCTTACTGTGTCAAATGATTTATCTGCATCAAGACCGACCAACAACAGTAGTATTTTCTTACATTCTGCTTCCTTCTGGATAATCATTGGTCTATCAATGCTGTCAAATGTTTGCCTCCCCTCCACAAAACCACATTGCTTCACATCTATCAATTTTGTCAACACATTTGCCGTTCCTTTAGCTAGTGTAGACATAAACACTTTATAATCATATTTTAAAATTTAAATGGGTCAACATATTGCAGGGTCTGATGGGGTTTTACCCTTTTTTGAAAATACAGCCAGCACAGCTTTCTTCCAAACTGCTTGTCCTTCCCCTTCTTTTGAAAAAAATGTTAAACAATGTCTTCCAGATCTTTATCACTTTCTTCCCTCATATCATCCAAATTCCACAGGAGTACCATCTGTTCCTGGAGACTTCCATACAGCTTAATTACACATCACCATTTTTATCTCATCTCCACCTATCTTTACTATTGGTTGTTGAGCTTCATCTTACTCTAACCTTGGAATAAGTAAGCCTTTTACAAATATTTCCAGTTGTGCTCTTTCTTGCTTTCCACATTCTTCTGCTTTATACAAATGTTCATACTATTTCCAAAATATCTATAATACCTCTATAGGATCTCTGTTTATTATTGTTATCATAGGATCCCTACATTTGATGACAACTCTTTCTACTTTCTGTTGCCTAAGTCATTGTGCTAAATGATTTTGTGTTATTCTGAAGTTGTTATAAAAATAACTGCTTAACAGCAATTTTTCTAAACTCATTATCCAAATATTCCCTTATTTTCTCTCTAGCACTCTGCAGTTGTTCTTCCTCTTGTTCTGTGAGAGTCCCCTTATTTTGCAAAACTTTAACTTTTGTCAGACAGCCTAAATAATTCCTATGACTTCTTAAACATCTCTTTCTCTTTTATTTCTACCTTATTTTAAAGTCCATTTTCATTTTATCCCACTCACTAGATAACTCTTCTGAAGAAATTTCTATTTTCCCTGAAGAAACTCCTATCTTCCCTAATAACTCTCAAATAATTTCTACTACCCATTCCTTATATTCCTCTCTTTATAACAGGTAGCTGGGAAAGTGTCAGTGTCTCATTTTTAATTAATTTTACCTTAGTTTTTATTGCTGCAAGATCTGAAATAATTATTGGATGTGTGTCAAAGCTTTCAATTAAATCCACTTGTTCATATGAAATATAATTTCCATCTAATCTAGACCAGTTATTGTACTTTGGGGAATACTATGTAAATTCTGTCAGAGTTCCTACTACTGAATTCACATCTCCCATACCAAATATTTTCATAATCTACTTCAAAAATCTATCACATTTTGTTATATTTTCCCTTCTATGTCTGCAGATATATCCTCACTATTGCAAATCAAGCTCTAGTCCCACCCATAAGTAATATTCACTGCTGAAAGCTGATTATTTCTCACAAAATTTTGTAAGATCCATAAGAGCAGTTTTTGGTGGAATATAAATAGCTGTCAGCATAATCCTCCTTCCTTGCCAATAACCCCCAACTGTCACAAATCTGTCATTATTGTTTCTCCTCTTATAACACTATTTGAGCCCCTCTAGCAATCAATATTATTACTCCTCTTTTCCTTTGTTCCTGATATTCTGTGAATATCCATCCTGAAATGATGTTGTTGTAAAATTCACATACTCATGTATGTATTTATTTATTTATTTATTTAATTTTGATGACCGGTGAAGTCCAGTAGGCCATAAAGAGCCCATTTTCAGTGGAGGCCTGGGAAGAAAAGCTCCAAGATATTGCAAATTACATGTTACAAAATTAATGATAAATATTTCTAGAAAGTTAAACAATTAGACATATGGTTGCTAGCCCTTTGCAGGTTAGGTTAAACTAATTACCTAAAGACAATTTTGTCAATAAGAACACAGAAAATTCAATATCTAAACAGATAGGTAATAATTTGTTAGGTAAGATGAGCAGTTAATGAATGAAGAAAGTAGTAGAACACTTAAAATTGATAGTATAGTATAATAGATAGCTGAGAAAAAAATCAATCAAATAGGGAAGAGAAAATTTAGGTAGAGAGGCAGTAGTGGTGGCAACTAGTAATGAAATTCAGAGCAGGGCAGAAAAAAGGGTTCTCATGCTGGAGCATGAGATGTGCATTCCCATTTGGATAACAGATGAGAGAAAAGCTGAGATTTGAATTTTGTAAGGTGAGTCTCTTACAACGTTATTTGCACTCTGCATTTCTTAATATAATTCAATACTCCTTTTTGTTGATACTTGTAAGGCCATTTACATTACATGATAATATGGACAGAGTAGCCATTATGATCAAAAACGATTGACCCTTCTATTGTACATGACAGTTTTTATTTGAATGTGTATTTTGAACATTTGTCTTACATGAACACACTAATGTATGGCAGGCTGATATTTTATAGAATTGTTTATTCTCATCTCCATTTAAACCTATGTCACATTTTTCAACTTTTTTATGAAAACCTTCAAACAATATACTAAACACATTTTCAGAACAACCTCTTCTCCTATTAACTTAGAACAAACACACAATGTGCAATTTCAGCAAATAAAGCTTAACCCTCCTGATAGGAACAGTTGTCCCAAATTGAAAGCTATACTCACAGGTATTACCTAATCTAAAATTAAGGTTACCCATGCTAAACTACATATTACAGCCTGTGTTCCCACTCATTCTGATTACTGTCTGTTCTTTTATTATATCCATTCTCTTCACAGATGTGAAAACAGCTTGTATGCTTTCAGAAAACATTAGCTTTTAGCTGTAAAAAACGATACTCTGATTACTGTTAAAACTAAATTGTACATTGTTCTGTTAAATACATTAAAATATTAAGGCTGCTGGGGAGGCTCCTATCTCTTATTCACTTCCCATAATTTCTAACTTTATTTGTCACTAAACTCCTTGCAATTGTACCTTTAAATTTTGCATTTCCTGCAACAAAGAATGCTCAGAGCTTGCAAGGTTAATTGACTGCACCAGGAGACAGATTATCACCTTGTAAAAGTATTCAGCAATGAGAAAAAAGCAGTTGACAACTTTGCAGATGCATGAAGGCATCTTTGTAAATTTCACTCAGAACAGAATGCACATAATTCCCATTGCCAATTGCCTTCGGCTATAAACTTCTTGCCTTGAAATGAGAGCATTTGTTAATTGAACAAATCAAGCTAATATCTTTGCAAATGCTAGAAAATTAGGATTAGCATTCATCATTGTTCATATTTTTCAAGCCTATTTGCTTTCAAAAAACACTTGCTTATAGTTTAAGCCAAGGATATTAATCTAGACATCCGCCCTTGTAAAAACAAGGAAAATTATTATCTTTATTCCACATATAATCAGTTCAATTTTACTACCTACCCCAACAGCCCAAGATCACATCATTATTTTAACTTAAATTGACTTTTTCTAGACTTTTTTATTTTGCTATAATGTAAAGCCTAGATCTCTTACAACTAAAAAGGTACTTGATTACTTTAATGTCTTTAACGCAAACAACAGTCACCAAAAAGACTCCCACCGCACATTTAAAATACCTATGATTGCACACTACAGAAAATTGCTAATATAACATGAGGTTTATATCATGAAGTGTTTTATACAAATACTACTACTAATAAAAATTGTTTTGCTTACAATTGCTTCTTTTTCCCCCTGTACTGTCCTTCTAAATGTTAATGACAGAGTGGGGTATATGCTTTGCAGTCCACTCACAAGTTTAACAAAGCCAACAACCATCCAGTCTTTCTCAGCCACATTCTTGTAAAGCCATATTTCACAAATATGACTGATGCTTTATAGTCTACCATTTATACTGATGCTTTATAGTCTCCTATTTATACAGCAATGTCAGAATCACTGGTCTTCTTCCTTATCATCTTCATCCACCATCACCATACATTGGTTTAAGTCCAAGGTACTCCTGATTCTACTAGTCAACTTCTGTGATTTTGTCCATCTTTCAAACATTTTCCTTTGGAACATTAGAAAAGGTTTCACTGGTAATGTCTCTCTATGAATTTTATTGTCAGACATAGGAGATGCAGTTCTGCTTGCTGTAGCTCTTTTTGTGGGATACACTTTTTATTTCTTCCTTAGCTTGTTCTGCATCAAAAATGTCTTTGATCCTACAGGAAAAACATTCTGAAGGCAGCTGGATATGGCAGTTTGAATCTCACACCTGCTTCTCATCATTCCCTGGTTGCTGGGATGAATTTGCTTCTCTTCTGTTTGGTGTATAGTAAATAACCATTTCTCCTAAATATTCCACTGTCTCCAATTGTTAATACTTTTCCCTTCTGTCACAGTTTTGTCAGGATCAGTTCTTTCTGCTGGTATGATTAAATGTTTACTAATGTAGGTCTTGGCTTCTTTCTCATGGCCCACTTTGGAGCATACGCTCAATGTGCTCTTTTAATTAAGAAATCCTTCTGTAGAACACCAGTCCAGTTGCTTGTTTCTGCTTTCATACATTGAATACAGTCTGTTCCTTGCAGTTTCTCTGGTATAGCAGAAAATCTCAGGTTATTTCTAAGAGCTCTGTCATTTAACTCTACTGTTTTTGAAACAGCTGTACTTGTGAAGTCTCATGCCCTGTCAGCCTTTTCTTCATTTCAGCTTCTGACTTTTGCAGTTTTATTATTTCAACTGAATAGCTTGCTAAAGCTATTTTTCAGCCTTTTGTTACATGATTTGATATATTCCCCCAAATCTACCATTATTATTTTCCCTGTGCTAAGACTACTGGAGCCCATCTAGCAATCAGCATTATTATTCCATTTTCCTTTCTCCCTGATGTTATAAGGAATAGGCATCTTGAAATCTTTTCTTTAACAAATTCACATGTTTGTTTCTTTCCAAATTTGTTTCTTGCAACATTGCTATTTGCACTCTGCATTTCTTAATACAATTCAGTACTCTTTCCTGTTTGTCTATATCCGTAAAGCCATTTATATTCCATTAATATGGAAAGAGTAGCCATTACGATAAAAGCTATTGTCTCACCTATTACACATGACAGTTTTTTTGAATGTGTATTTCAACCTTTGTCTTACACACACACACACACACACACACACACACACACACACACACAAAATCACACTAATGTATGGCAAGCCGATCTTTTGTACAGCTGTTTTTTCTTGTCTTGATTTGAACCTATTTCACATTTTCAAGACCTTTCCTTTAATGAAAACCTAAAACAAAAAAGCTTATTTTTAGAAAACCCCTTCCCCTATTAACTTAGAACAAAAGCACAAAATAATTTTTCCAGTTTTATCATTTCAACTGAATAGCTAAAGCTTCTATTTTTCAGCAATTTGTTATTTCAGTTGATATATTCCCACAATGTTTCTTTTATTTTAATCAACCTCTGAGTACATCTGATTTACTTTTTTCTCTAAATTACTAGAAGACATCTCTTGTACTAAATCTGAGGCTTGAACTATTTTTGCTGAACAGCTACTGGATTCTTCCTAGCTGTGTTTTTCTTCCCTTTTCTGGTTGATTTTCTTTGAGGTTCTCAATTTTTTTCTTTGCTGGCATCCAGGCAGTGTGTCTATTTGCCAGTAAATAATATTTACAAAAGAAAACAATTTTACTGGCCCTTTTTCTGAGTTTCTTTTTTCACACTGGGAGAACTATAATTAAGTTGTTGATCAGTGGGCAGCCTTCTTGGAAGTCAACTCTTCTTCCTCAATTGATCTCATACTGTATCTATTACTAATATGGGAAATCTCTCTCTCTCTCAATAAGCAACGTGACTCTCAACCACAAACTATAAATATGTACAAGCTTCTAAGTACATTTCATTTTATGTCTGTACATTCTGACTGTCATTAATTACCATGTATGTCTCTCAGATATTATCCTATGTTAATATGATGTGTTGCAAAACTGTTTTTCATTGAATGCTTATGTATCTGAATTTTATATTACTACTCTTTACTATGTTTGCCATTCATTACAATATTATGGATAAATGAATTATTGAATATTTTGTTCTTATTCATCTGTTTGTCCACATTTTCGCTGAAAAGGGTCTTTGTCCCAGACCACCTACCTATTTATCAAATAGTAAATAAATAAATAAAAACTCAAACACCTGGTCAGAGAAAAAAATGCTAAATCAACAAAAATTGAAAACAATTTCCTTGTTAGCACGTTTTCCACTGTAACATACACTTCCATGATCATGTATAGATTTTCTTTTTCAGATCCACTGTACTCAACATGAAGCTATCACTTTATTGCTTTCTTCTGTTCTCCACTACTCAGAACTGAGAAACATGTGCCTATTTGATATGTCCTAAACTGGGCAGCACACATTTGTAGGCAGTTTGCACAAATACTATGCAAGAGGCCATTTAGTGGAATAATCCCTGCTTGTAGGCCATCCCACTGGTGTATGTGTTTATTCCTGACTGTGTTACTGGTGACGAGGGTTGAGAAAGTATGTCTTTTCACATAAGTGTCAGCTTGGTAGTGAGGAATTGAGTTACTAATAAACAACTTTTTCACTGCAGTTGAAGAGTATTGCTACATGGTACTGCAGTCATACCACATGGTTACAGCCAGGATGAGAGTGATTGGCAGGCCACTTTGTTTTAAGGAGTGACAGGATAGATGTATATAAACTCACACACACAAACACACACACACACACACATATATATATATATATGTGTGTGTGTGTGTGTGTGTGTGTAGATGTGTGTGTGTTCATCTGCACATATACATGATAGAGATAAAAGGTCATTTTACCAGACTACCTACCTAGTTATTAAATAATAAATAAATACAACTGAAATACCAAAGCAGATCCCTAATGCACTCTACAAGAGTTAAATCATAAACATAATAGTCAAGAAACATTGCAGACTGCACATGACACTTGTGATTCCCCCAGACTCCACATGGCAATTGTGATTCCTCCAGACTACACATGACATTTTTGATTCTCCCAGTATAGTGACAGAGTTATGAAAATGTAGGGTACCGTTGTCAGGCCACAATTACCATAGTTACTGAATCATTCATCATCATCCACATTTTTCCCATTTTCTACATTGGGTCAGGGTATCATGTTAACTGTTGCCATCTCTCTTGATTGAGTGCCACACTCCTACCTTCTTTGACACTCATGCCTGCCTGTTGCAGATCTTCTTTCACACAATCTATCCACCTCTTTGCTGTATGTCCTCATTTCCTCTTACCTTGTTCCTGTCTGTCTCAAATATTCTTTACCAGGCTGTCTTCTGCTTTGCTGCACGTGTCCAAACCACTGTAATCTGTTTTCTTTTATGTTTTCTGCAATTGGAGCTACATTGGCTTCTGCTCTTACGTCCTCATTTCTTCATCTGTCTCACAATATGTATCCTACCATCCTTCTCAGGCACTTCATTTCTATCACCTCTAGCTTCTTCAGCTGCTCTGCCTTTACTGCCCAGGTTTGTGTACCATACAGTAGTAATGGTCGCACCACTGTCTTGTACACCTTACTTTTCAGCTTCTTTGGCATTCTTCTGTCATATACTACACCCAAGACTCTATGCCTTTGATTCTAGCTTTGACCTCTTCATTCAGAATTCCCTTCTCCTCAACCACCTCTCCCAGATACTTGAAGCTATTTACCTGTTCTACTATCTTCTGTTCTATCTGAATTCTCGGATTCTTCTGATTTCCACAATTTGCTGCCATTACCACTGTCTTATCTGTGCTTAGTTTCATCCCATGCATCTTCAGTTTTGCATTCCATTCCCTTATCCTTTGCTGAAGTTCTTGCATAGAGTCTGCCAGTAATGCCACATTTTCTGCATAGAGCAACTTTGTTGATCTATCCCTTCTGAATCCTGGTGTACACCCACTCCCACTGGGAACCCCTCTGTGAGGCCGAACACTGTTCGTACTTGAGTCACTGGGTCCTTATACATAGCCTGCAGTAATTCTACCAATGTTTCTGGGACTTCAAACCACCACAGTACTGCCAAGCTCAGCTTTCTTTGGACCTTGTCATATGTCTTCTCCAAGTCTAGGAATGCCCATTTGGACTCTTTCCTCATCTCTAGCTTCTTCTCAACTATCTATCTCACTGCAAATATCAGGTCAGTTGTTCTGCATCCTGATCTGAATCTGAACTGCTCATCTCCCATCTCACATTCTACAACTCTGCATATCCCTTTATCAATCACCTTCTTCAGAACTTTCATGCAATGTGATAGGAGTTTGATGCCACTGTAATTCTCACAGTTGTGGCTGTCCCCTTTGCTTTTGTACACTGGCATGAGTATACTTATTCTCCAGTCATCTGGGATATTCCTTTCTCTCTACACTGCTATGATTACTCTCAGGAGTCATTTATCCCCTATCTCACCCAGCGTCTTTATCACATCTGCTGTGACCTCATCTGAGCCTGCTCTTTTCCCTGCCTTCATTTTCTTTAGAGCTATTCTTACTTCTTCTAGGGTGGGCTCCTCTTATTCTCTCATTGTGGGCTGTTCCTGGGGCAGTACAGATTCTGTGGGGTTTTCTTCATTCAGAAGCTGCTGGAAATACTGCTTCCATCTGCCTTTAATGTCTGTGGACTAGTGAGAAGGTTGTTGCTGGCATCCTTTATGAAGGGTGTCTTGACTATCTTGTTTATCTTTCTGTTTTTGCCTTGCATCCTGATATAGTTACCTTGTGCCACCTTCTGCGTTGGTAGAGTGCCTCCAATGCCCTATTCTTTGCTATTGCAACTCCTTTCTTAGCTTCTTTTTTAGCCAACCAGTATTCCTTTCTAGCCTGGTCAGTCTTTTCTATCTCCCATTTTTTCCTGCACTCCTTCTTTCTTTTGATAACATTTTAGACTTCTGCATTCCACCACCAGCTTTCCTTATGTACCTCATTTTCATACCTGGCTTTGTCACATATCAGTTCTGTAGTCCTCACGCATGCTCTTTTGAGCCACTGCCATTCTTCTTCATCTCCACCTATTTCCTCCTTTTGGTGGGGTGCTACAGCCCCGAGTGATTCCTTGAACTATTTGCACTTTCTCTCCAGTCAACTTTCAGGTCTTCAACCTGGTCTCTGTTGACCTTAGAGCCATCTGTGACCACTGCAGCTGATTGTAGCAACCAGTGGTTTATGCTGTGGGCTGACTGTTTCCCTGGAGATGACTTTGCAATCATTTATTCTACCCCAGTGCCTTTTCATTACTAGGAGGAAGTCTACCTCAGTTGCTTGTTGGCCACTCTTGTATATGATCTTGTGACTGTCTCTCTTTCTGAACCATGTGTTGGCTCCTATCAAGTCATTTGCTAGACAGAAGTCTAGAATGGTCTCTCCTTCTTTATTCCTGTTGCCCCACCCATGCAGACCCAGGCAGTCCTCAACTGTTGTATGACTGCACTCTTTTTTTACTATCACAACCCTACTGTGGGGCATAGGCTGAGATTATGAATACTGCCCTATCATTACACTGGAGTCTGACTGCCTTGCGTATATCACTAATTCTGATGTTATCCCTCACTGCCTTTTGAACCCTCTCTCTCACCACAATTCCCACACTATTTCTTGGGTGTCCCCCTCCTGAGTAGTAGACTCTGGATCTCAAGCCTAGTGGCTCCGCTGCACTGCCTTCCATCTTGTTTCTTGGATACATAAGATGTCCAGACTCCACCATATTATCATGTCTTCCACTTCCAAACTACATCCTGTCAGTAAACCTACATTAAGTGCAGCAATTCAAAGTTCATGTTTGGCAGGCAGGTTGATTGGTTCATGTCCAGCTTTCATTCACTAGAGCTATCCCAGGTAACCCAAGCTGGGCCACTAGACATTGGTCAGCCAGCTTCTTGACCCAGGGCTGTTAGGTTTTATGGTGGGCACACACTGGCCAATAGGATCACATACACCCCTCCCACCATAGGTTCCTGGCATAGATCAGGGTAGGCCAGGTCTTCAACCTACTTATCACTGGTAACTACCCATGCCCATTTTAGGGGGCATTAGTCGACATGAATGAATCACCTACAGTCATATTTTATGCCATCCTGCCACAGCATGCAGTCATGATCCATGTTCTCCTATCTTGAGGATTCTGTGCACCACAGTAGATGTCCACATTAGTTGGTTTATACAACAATAGGGCACCATGTAGAGTCTGTGCTGCTGCCCATAGCTCCATTCATTGGTGAGTTTGGGATGGAAACACTCAGTACATTTTTCAGGGGTGGGAGGAACCCCACAGAGACACAGGGAGAACATGCAAACTCCAAACAGGCATTGGTTGGAGGTCAGAATCAAACCTTGTACCTTGGGAATGGGAGGTGAAAACCTTAAGCATTATGCTAACTGGTCTCTTCAACACCACAGTTACTGAATAGCACTACATAAAAACGAGGAGGCTATGAGATATGGCAGCATTCAGACACACAACATGGACACACCAGTGACATGCAGAAATACACACACACACTAATAATAATAACAATGATGATGATGATGATAGATACACCATTAAACTAATACATAGGTACTGTTCTTACAGGAGAATGAAGGTATGTAATGAGAGAAAGTAGAGACATAACAGTGCTCAGTAATAATATGAAAAGTAATTAAAGTTGCTATGAGATTTCACTTTGTTATGGTTTTCTTATTGCTGTGCTTTCATGGAAGGTGTACAAGAAAAAGAAGAGACTGCTGTCACATAGAAAGCACAACACCCGATGGTTCTTGAAAAGTGGGAGCATTTTTATTCAAAAGGGAAAACAATATGACATAACATAAAAAAATGATAGAATGTTCTGTAACAGCCCCATAATCACCAAAAACAGGCTCTTTAGAAGTCTACAGAAGTAGAAGAAGAAGAAGAAAGAACAAAGCACGAAGAAGCAGAGTAGAGAACAACAGATGGAGAAGTTGCATGTGTGTGTGTGTGTGTGTGTGTGTGTGTGTGTGTGTGTGTGTGTGTGTGTGTGTGTGTGTGTGTGTGTGTGTGTGTGCACATGCGCGCATGGTGGTGTAGTTCAAAAGTCACATAAAATGAAGTTGGTTTGTGGTTGAGAGTCTGTCATACAGTTTGTCTGAAAGCAAGATGATGACTTAATGTGGCTAACTTAGATTGAACCATTGGGATTACTGAAATATCATAGTGCATAAAGCAGGAAAAACATGAACAAGAATCCTGATAAGATTTATGCAAAATAAATGAGCGACAATCATGGGGGACTTCATCACAAAGTCTATTAATAGGCAGATCATAAAATAATAAGATAGTGTACTGAAGAATAAGTGACTCACACCAAGCACTGCCAGTTCTAAAGGAGTGGTTGTACCTAAGGGACTGCATTATTCTTCCTGCACAAGGAAGAAAAACATGGAGGGAGTAAGAGAGGGTCAGTGTGGTCATTAGTGCAGTTTTGAGATAAATTTCCATAAACATGTGTCTCATAATCTGAAATTACATTTCTTTTAATATAAAAATACCCAGAAATATAGTCCAGAGTCTGTACAGATAAATGCAGGGGAAATCATAGAAAATATTATTAAATTGTATTTAAAAGCAATGTATCTGTGTATTTGCTTTTTGTATCCTTATACCCCTAAAAGACAAACTAAGGGGGATGCTTACTGAACTTAGCTTTATCAGTAAAATTACAGTTTTTAAGGATATGTAATGGTACCTATATTATTAAAGCTTTTATTTAGCAGAGATGAATGCAATTCATAATCAGATATAAAATAAATGTGTAAAGCAACTGCTTTGAATTGCCATCAGTTATGAGATTAGAGCAGTAAAGCAGCATTACGTTTCATTTATTTGTACCTATCTGATTATGTTTTAAAGGTGCTAATCTTGAAATTGCTGCCTAAAAGAAGAGATATCGGATATCACTCGAAGTATGGAAGCAATTTGTCCATTTGGTGTTCCTTGCCCTTTTAAATAGTTGTCATTATTGTTGCATTACTGGCATTATACTAACAGGTCTATGTTTACTGAACCTAAAAAACAGTCTTTTGATTAATAAACAGTTTTATAATCGCACATTAAAAAAGTTATGTTCTTACTTTAACGTTCCATCTGAGCTGTTGCTTCATTTGTCTTCAACCTGCAGGTCTCAGATCCAACATCGGACCCAACTCAGCTATATATTCCAGCCTTAGAGCCAAAAACTGAGCTCCTCCTATCCTACCCATAATGCCCCACTCTCCCTCCACCCCTCAGATTGAGTTTGCTGCTGATAAGAAAATACATTCCCTAAGCACAATGAAACATCAGCCATATTATAATGGAGAGTACATCAGAGGCTCAAGTGATACAAGAAATGGGAGAAACCTGAGTGTACCTCTGCCAAGTCCTCCCAGGACCTAAGGAAGTGGGAAGGAGGGGGGAAAGGTTAAAGACAAATGAATTAACAACTCACTTGGAACATTATGGTAAGAGCATAACTTTTTTTATCTGAAGTTTTTGTCTTCACTTGGTCTTCAACCTGTGGGACAGAGTCCCCAGCTACCTAACCCTTAGATGGCCCTCATGGAAGGATATTCCAGAACATGGCAGAGTCAAAGAAGCCCTGCTCCTGGAACAGGCATCCAATTTGTAATGGGATATGAAAGTATGAAAAGAATACCAAGTAGGTGCTGAACAAATGTCGATTGGTACTCTGGACCAAAAAAGCTGCAGAGGTGGAAACAGACCTAGTGGAATGGGCCTTATTGGTACAGGAATTCCTTTATTTGAATATGCCTGTGCAATATACTTTGAAATTCAGTTAGCTAAAGTCACTTTAGCGATTGGTCTTCCTAATCTAGAGTTAGTAAAGGAGACAAAAAGTTGGTCTGATTTTCTGATGTTTTTAGTCCTATCCAAGTAAAAGCGTAGCTGTCTGTGTACATCAAGTAGATGAAGCTTGCACTTTCTCTTGTTTTGGAAATTACGGAAAAAGCTGGGAGATTAGTAACTTGGTTAATGTTAGCCTCTGAAGCAACCTTGGACATAAAGGAAAGATTAGTGCAGACAGTCAGTCTGTCCTTGTGGAAGATAAGGAGGTTTAATGGACAAGGCTTGTAGTTCAGTACCCTCTTAGCAGAGGTGATAGCCCCTAAGAAGACTGTCTTCCAAGACAAAAACTGTAAATCAATTGTGGCAGCTGGTTCAAAGAGGGCAGAAACAAGGACTTGTAACACTAAAGTGACGTCCAAAAGATGCATAGGATCCTTGACCGAAGGCCGAAGTAGAAAAGTACCCCTTAAAAAGGTCTTAAATATTTTTGTAGATGCTAAACATGTACAATCTTCACCAATATGGAAACCTGAGATGGCTACTAACTGTACATTGATTGTAGAAAAGCTAGCTCTACTGTTAGAAATGTGAGCTAAGAAATCCAGAATAGTGGTAACAGGAGCAGTGAAAGGATCTAACTGGTGCTGCTGCACCCATGTAGAAAATCTCTTCCATTTACTAGGGTAAATTTTCCTGGTAGATGCCTTATGAGCTGCAATCAAAATCTTCTGAACAGGACAGGATAGCCCAGGAGTTCTAGCCATCAAAGAAAGTGGAGCAGCCAAGCAGTTAACTTCAGGCTGAGTACATCTGGATGTGGGTAGCCCGAAGGATGGGACAGATCATCTGGAATGGGATCGAGAGTCCAAGGAGGACATACAAGATGAGACCACAGGAAGGGGAATCAAACTTGTTGAGGGCAGAAAGAGGCAATGAGGATGACTTTGCACTTCAACCTCTGAGCTTTCTGGAGGAATTTTGGTATCAGGAAAAGAGGACAGTAGGCATAAAGTAGACTGTGGGGCCAAGCATGGATCAGCATGGATGAAAGCATCTCTGGGAGACTCCCCCGGAGGGGGGATCAGGGCAAAGTACTCACTGTACTTGGTGTTGGAAGGAGAAGTGAAGAAATCTCAGCAAGGCTGACCCCATTTCTGAAAGATTATGTTTGTCCCTGATGGATTGACAGACCACTCGTAAGGCATCAGAATGGTTCTGCTGAGCTTGTACGCCAAAATGTTTGACTTCCCCAGAATCAGCATTGCCACCAGAAAGTGGTTGGAAGAGATTGCCCATTCCCACAATCCCATGGCTTCTCAAAATAGGGGCTAAGACATGGTCCCTCCCTGCTTGTTGATGTACCAGGCAACCGACATGTTGCCTGTATGGATGGCAATTGTCCCCATGGGAAGACAGGCATGAAGAGCTTGCAACTCTAAAAGGACTGCTCTCATCTCCAGAACATTTATATGCGAGTTGGTCTCTAGGGAGGACCAGGTGCCTTAGACCGTCCAATCCAGCCAATACCCCCACCCCTACCCGAGCTGGGAGGCATCAGTGGTCGTCGTGGCCTTGGGAGGATGGGGGGAAATGAACGGTCATCCTACATAAAGATCCTGAGATCGAAGCCACCATAGGACAGACTCTTTGCAGACTTGAGATAGTCTTATGGGACAGTCCATGAGCAGTTCTTGAAAACACCATTGCACTGATCGGGTCCACTGAAGTACCCTCATGTGAAGGCGAGCTATTGGCAGAAGAGTTCTAGTAGCTGCCATCGATCCCAATTCTCTGAGAATGAAAAAAGCGGGGGGGAGGAAGATTGGAAAGGATATGATTTACATGTAATTGAAGGGACTGAATTCTATCTGGGGGAAGGAAGGCCATACATTGTGCTGTGTCCAGTCGGGCTCCTATGAAGTTGATGACTTGGACCAGATACATTTGAAAGATTGATAGTTATACCCAAGTGGTCAGCTAGGTGAAGGAAAAATCCCTGGCCTGAAGAAGTCAATGCTTGGTGGGAGCAGTGAGAAGCCAATCATCCAAATAAGGAAACACACGGAATCAAAGCAGTCTCAGGTGAGCTGCAATTACTGCCATCACCTTCATAAACACCCTGGAGGCTGTGGTGAGTCCAAAGGGAAGTACCCTGAACTGGAAGTGATTGGCTCCCAGACGGAAGTGGAGGAAGTTTCTGGAGTGCCTGTCCATCTTGATGTGGTAATACGCATCCTGAAGGTTTACTGAGCACATCCAATTATCCTTCTGCAGAAAGGACAGAATGGATTGTATTATGACCATCCGGAATTTTGTTTTGGCAACAGACTTATTTACGAAAGTGAGATCCAGAATTCGTCTGAAGTCCCCCATCTTCTTTGGCACCAAAAAGAATCTTTAATAGATGCCCAATCCGAACTGGTCTTGGGGGACAGTTTGGATGACTCTTTTTGCCAGCAGCTTAGTGAGTTCCAGACAAAATTATCAAAACAACTTCAGATCAATAGTTTTCTTTAAATATAAATTTTTTTTTGCATTTTACCTTTGATTAGTAATTTTGTGGCTTTGTATTTTAACTAATGCAGTTATTCCTGTAGGAAGTATCTTAATGTTAACTTAACTTTTCTTCTTTTACTCTACATTACCTAGGATTCAGAGAAATTCAGAGGCAACGTAAATCTGCACAAAGAAACTATAAGCTGTTAATTATCATCTCTATCAAATGAACATACACACTGCAGTAGTATTGGCACCTCCAGCATGCATACATACACACACACACACACACACACACACACACACACGCAAGTGCAGATGACATTCAAGCACCACACACACACACACACACACACACACACACACACACACACACACACACACACACACACACACACACACACATAAACATACACATACACACACACACATACATCCAAGTATCAATAAACACGCCCTTGCATAATCATTTCACTCATGGAAAGACTCACTCAAACATCTGCATGCTTGTGGCAACACAATCACACACACACACACACACACACACACACACACACACACACACACAGGATCATAGCTAGGTCATCAGGTGCCCTGTTCAAATCCTCAAACTGTCATCCCCAACTTAAAATATAAGGAAGATGTAGACCACCAGTAGCAAGCTGCTAAACTGCTTGCTGTTAATGTAACAAGCAGCTTGACACAGTTAAATGACAACACACTGAATGCTTCTGCTGTGACTACAAACACAAGATCTGCATTCATTTATGAAGCCATTATTGCACTCTATCAGCATTGACACCTACCAATTATGTCCTTTAACACTGTGCACCCAAGACAAAAAAGTCAGTAACATAAGGAAAAATGTATTGCCTAAGAAACTGCATGGCGTATCCTATTCATGCAATGTGTAGTATTGCAATCTAAATTGAGATTAATTAGAATGGAAGAACATCAAGAACTGCAAACATTAATGCAGCATTATATTAAGGAAGTTTTTTTTAAAATCTCTGCTTTCTTTACTGTATTATGAAGATAATAATATTTCAGATTCTGCTGCTGTATTAAAGAGTCCACATTATTTCAGTAGCTTCAATCAAAAAAAAGTTGAGTGAAAGCAAAGAGATGGATTCATTTTTTTCACAATGGCTGTCTTTGCATTGGAAGAACCACCATAAAAGCCATAGTGCTGGTGGCTTTTCTCCCTGAATCCCTAGATTTAAGATAATTGACTCCAGTATCACTGCATGTCAGTGAATGGTCAAAGCTTGACCATACCAGTCTAGTTTAATCAAAGAGCATTTCTGTCAAGTGTAATTCCAGGAACATTTGAATTTGGCCCAAGAGCTAGGATACTATTAATAAAATCCCAATATTCCAAGACATTCTGCAAATAGATACACTCCTTAGGCTCAAAAAAAAATGATAGTAGTCTAAAGGGAGCTTAAATAAACAAGAATATATTATTTAACAGCTACTGTCACCTGGTAGGCCTGAAACTGTCATATTTTTGTCCTCTTGGTCACAGTGCTTTATTTGTTGACTGTTTATTCAAACCTATAAAGGAAATGCATAGATTCTGTTTCCTGGGAGAAAGTAAGATCTGGAAAGCCACAAGCTAGATGAATCTCTTACCTTTTAAAGTAGAGTCTGTATCCATTATTGATGAAGAGTCAGTTCAGGTTTCAACACATTAATGTTTTGGTCAGCCTCTGAAAAGTTCCAAAATATTTTGAAAGTTGAAACAAACACAAGAAACAGTTATCAAATTTCACAGATTCCAAAGGAAAAGAACTGCTGTTAATCCAGAAAAATGCAAAGAAGTGTTCTCCCCAGCAATAATAATCTGATGGAAGAAAATATTTAACACCAAAGGCAGGGAACAAAGACAGTGCTGCTTCCCAATTTGTAATTCCTGCTGCTGTCAAGAGAATGAGGGTTAAAGCCACAGATGTTTAAATTACAGTTATAATATGATTCATTGCCATTTTCAGCCAGTACAAGGTCTAAAAACAATAAAATAGAGTTAATTAGTTACAGAGATATGAACAGTACCTGCAAGCTGTCTAATGTCAAAATAAACTTCAGTGACAATCATCTTGCTTATTTTATGTCTTTATGAACTTACTGGCTAGGCACATAGGTGGGCCGGTAATGAAAGACATTTAGTCCTGATTCCAGTCATATAGGCATATAAAGAACAAGGAATGTAAAAGGAAGTAAAAAGGGAAGAAAGAGACCACAAGACTGAAAATAATATCTTTTTGGAGTTTGTACTACCAAATTAAGTAAGCATACAAGCAACATGTTTACACTGTAGATAGAGAATTGCCCAGTCTGTCCCTAGTGTAAAGCCGCTCATATGTTCTTTCTGCTCTGTATAGTTCTGGACCTGTATAAAACAAAAAAAGACTGTGGTTGTAGAAACATTTTCTCAGAGTTTTGCACTGGCAGAAAAAAAACACACATTCAAAGTCCTTGCAGAATCAGACACAAGGCAGCTCCCTTCTAAATGCAATGCAAATGATATTGTAAGGGAAGTGTAAATCTGTGTTCTGCTTGTTCCAGTGAATATAACAGTAAATGCTAGGTTGTTTGGAAAGATACAAAAGGGGGGAGGGATGGCGTTAGAGTAGTGATATACATAAAGGAAGATAACAAATCTGAGGGCAAGAGGATCATCCCATACAGGTGGTAAGGAAGTAGACAAAGAGAGAACATAGGGTAAGTGGTCTGGTGGTTAAGGTAAAGGAAGAAAGGCAAAGCGGAGTGTCAGAGCTGTGTAGTGTCCCCCAGACTCAACAGGAAAGGAGGGTGGCAGATGGAAATCGAGAAAATGAAGTAGAGGCACACAAAGAGGAAGAGAATTATAGTGAATATGGATATGAATATGAATATGCCAGGAGCATATTGGGAGAGGGTACAAAGGGAGTGAGAACTGACTGAGGTTTTGGGTCACAAGAAGTTCAGCTAACAGGTGAAAAACTGGACCAGAAAGTTTAAAATTCTGGGTGTGGTCTAATCAAGGTGAAAATGGTCATGGATGTCCAGGAGAAAGTTATGTTAGGCAATAGTGATTTTGCCACTGGGTTTACAGTATGGGAAGGGTGAAACTGCAAGGACAAACATGACAGTGTGCAATTTTAAGGTGTGAACCTTGAAGAGCTGTGAAGGGGGTCAGTAATGAGTTGGGGGACATGAGGCAAACTGATGAAGTAAACAAGATGGAGGAATGGATCAGGGTTGCAGTACTCAGGGTTATTGACAAGAGCTGGTAAAGAAATCGAAAAAGTCATAAAGAGGTAAAGACTAGTGTGGATACACAGGAAGGCAAGTCTAGTGTTTAGGTCAAAAAAGAGGACTGCAAGAGATTTCCAATAATGGTGGGCACTGAGTGAAAGCTTTTCACTTCTCTCCTCCTTCAGTCACATTTAACAATGGTGGACATTTTGAAATAAGGCCCTGAGATACTTTAAATCAGTAATTTCTTAGTTGGGCCCAGAGATGCAAAGTGTTAATTGAATGTCTGCAGTTAAAAAGACAGTAAGAAGAAGAAAAGAAAGCAAGAAAGAAATGAAAGAAAATCAAGCAAGTCTGAAGTTTCAAGAGTTTCGGGACACACGAAAATGGAGATTGCTGCATCAAGCGATACGAGTACTGTTCTAGTTTTGCAACTGGATTCTTTAATTCCTGAACATAAGCAGCTGGGAGCCACACAGCTTACTTTGCAACAAGTTATTACTAAACTAGATAATACAGAATGTAAGGTTAATGAGTATGTCAAAATGCATCAGTAAAAACTAAGAAAGATGGAAAAGGTACTGTCAACACATTCAGACTCAATTACCAATGTCCAAAAAAAGATGCTAAAGAAACTGGAATTCATATAACAGCTGTCCAGGTAAAAATAGCTTTTGAAGATAGAGCCATGAACAAGTACTCCCATCTCATTAAGAGTCCTAAGAGTGGGTGAAGGTAGACCCAATTGCTTTTCTAAAACTTTTTTTGCAGTGGATAGAACTGATGGAATCTGAGGTAGCAAGTGAGTCCATATCTATCTATCTCTCAATTTTACTGAGAGCAATGGAATCTTACCAAAGGTCCAGGCACTTAATAGTGTTTTTTGCTACTTTACCATCAAGGGATGGATTTTATCATTATTGTGGTAGCCTGAGATAAGACTGTTGTGTAATGCCACAAATGTGTATGTGGAACAGGGCTTCTGCCTTGAGACTGAGAAATTTATATTTGTTGTGTAATTATGCAGAGTTAAAAAAGCCTTCATCTAATATTTCCAGTATATTTAAAATACAGTTTATTGGTGCTCTGCACACTTTCCCAGACTTCCAGGAGGCCCTTGGAGCAGTACAGAGTAGATTTCACCTGAAGAATCAATGAACATGCAGGAGCCTTTAAAGACTCATCAGTGGAATAATGGTGTAGCTAACTCTAAGGGGTAGGGGCTCATAACAGGTCATAACAAGAGTTCCTTATCATTTTCCATTATTGAGATAGCAGATCAAGCAGAGGAAGAAAGCCCTGTTTTCACAAGATTGGACTTAGACATACAATGTTACCATCAAGTTTAGTAGATTTGTGGTTGGAACTCGTATTCAGTCATAATAATTGAAAAGGGCATTTATTAGTTTGTTCAGCCAGTGCTCCTGATGGTATTTAATAAAAAGGGTTCTGACTGAAATGACTGGAACTGAAGCCCAATGACATCTAAACTGTCTTATATATCCTTTTTAAGTAACAACAAAACCGTGAAGTTTGAGTATTAAAAGAGCCCTCAGACATGCAATGATAGCAAGGCCTATGTCATACTTTGTGGGGATTAAAAAAAATAGTTATTTTCATATGTTAATACTGAATTGAGCATATTTTATGTTACATACATTACGACTGTCTGTTGTTCTTACTCAATATTTACTTATTTTAGATCTTGTGAAAAAAGAGAGATTTTAGAATGTATTATCGTGATGGAGCTCAATTTAATTTATTGGTGTGGAATTCAGCAATCCAGTGTTAGACTGGTACTGTAACACAATAATTTTAGCTTTGTCAGCTATACTGTTCCTAGGAAAAATGTAGTTATTGCTGTGCTTATGAACTGGAAAGTAAAGCCGTTAGATTCCTGACTATCACAGAGGGATGCTGTAGTTTAGAGGCATATCCATGGATCAATGGTAAGAATATTAAGAGTACGCATATATGAGAACTCCTTCTTGAATATTGATGGGATGAGAAACTCCTTAAAATAGATAAGGCTATGAGTTTTCTGAAATAGTAGAGAATGCAGTTAATTTTCCAACAGGAACACATGTCAAATCTGTTACATGATAAATTGGCAGAAGTCTATCTTTCAAGAGGCATACTTTACCTATCTGAAAAGACAAAGAAGGCACAGAGTGCCAATGCTACAAGTCAAGGGTGAGAAATTTCAGATAAGAAAGAGTTTGTTTTGGTATATTTGTAGCAGTAAAAGGCAAGCCTGAAAACTGAATTACTTAAGTTTAGTACGTACTGCCAGGGTGAGGTAAAATTGGCTGTCCTGAATGATATATTACAGACATTTGTTTTTTTGTTTCTGTTTTTTTTTTTTGGGGGGGGGGGTACTATTAGCTGGGATGTTAATTTAATTATATCCAAACTAGGTGTTCAGAGGAATCCTACATGCCCTAGGATCCTGAAGACCGGAAAGTATTTTAGTAACTTTACCTCTGTGGTTAGGTTGCAAGATGATGCTGTGAGACAGGGCAGAGATGTGCATTTTACATATCATTCATGACTATATGAGTGATATTCCTAAACGGAAAGAATTTTATCTGTCGAAAGGAGACAGTCATATGATAAACATAGCAGAAACTCTCCCAATAACACTATCAGATTATGCCTCATTAATGATAAAGATGATCCTAGAGGATCAGGACTAATAATGTACCTTATTTTTGTGAAGAAAATGAAAACACTGCCATCTGTGGTAGCATGTCTGCCAGGAGATTTGTGTATATTCTCAGATCAACTTGTATTGTATGGTAGTATGCCTAATTGTGAATATGTAAATAAGTTTTAAAAGTTGAGTATTTCCCTGTATAAACAGAATATTCAAAGAATCTGTCACTGTTTTGACACATTTCTAACTGCATGTTTGTGAGGAACATTCTAAACTACTGTGCAGAATCAACCGAACAGTGAATGGTGTCATTAGAATGTTCCCAGTTGCTTATTTAAATAGCTGACTGTTATTTTTTTTTAAAATAAGACAGTTGAGACTGCAGTTTCTCAAGTGCTGAGCAATTTTGTGAAGTAGAGTCAATTACAACACTTTGCAGTCAGTGAACACCCATGAAAGAGAACTCGCCAAAAACTGTAAACCTGCCCTTTGCCTTGCTGTTATGTGTCAGATTAGATCAGGGACAGTATTCTTTAGTTAGATTAGGAAAGCTTAGTTGTTAAGATAAGAGTTTTTCTAGAATGATGAACTCCTATCCTGCAGTTTAATTTTACATTTCCTGGGATTGAGTTCTGGTGTTTATTGAGAGCTATTGATTTACCTTCTTGTAATAATTTTACTTATTATTAAATGTTTTTCAATACTTTACATTGTGGCTGGAAATCGGGGTTTTTCTTTAGCGATTAGAGAGTGTTTATACCTGTTTGATACTCCCCAGGTCACCTTGAAGGCCTGGTCGCTTATTGTCATAGCTATAATTTGTTTTGATATTTAATTTTCATTATATGACACCCCTTTAGAAGGGCAAGAAAGCACTGATTGGTGACAGCATTATTCAGTGGCGGATCCAGGAATTTGCAAAAGAGGGGGCGCAGTGTGGTTAGTTGATTACTGGAGTGGGAAGTGGGAAAGTGGGACACTAGGTATGGTGGTTGTGAACAGATCACCTTAAGAAGCTCTGACGTGTAGAAAGACATCAGTTTACATTCAGTCACACATGATCTTACTGTGAATATGGTAGTAGAAACAGGTAATTCCTGTGTAGCACAGTACATGTACAGACGGGATAATCTCTGGGATACATACCTGTCTTTCCAGCAGGTCCTATTTATATCACAGACAAGGTTTAATTCTTTAGAACCAGTAATTCTGGTGCTGTTTGTTTTGCATATATGCAGGAGCCAGAGTGGAGTCTGACAATGCCCTATATGCCAGGCATAGATCTCCCCTCAAAAGCCTGTAGGAGACAGAATACAGGGGCAGAGCCTTGAGGTGGAATACATAGTACATTTTACTTAAGCCCTGTATTCTTTTAGTGAAGAACTTCTGTGAATGTTCCAGTTGTTGAATGTGCCTGGTTAGGTATATACCAAACAGGACACTGTAGTCATTTGGTCTTATGAATGCTGAATACAGTGGAACAATGACTTCCTTGGACTTGGATGCCATAACTTTGCTTATAAGTTGTGCAACATAGAAGGATTTCTTCACTACTGTAGAAACGTGATAGTCAAAGGCTAGATTATGAGCTGTGTCTGTCCCTACATCCCTTACTACTGGGGTCAACTCTAAGGGGTATGTTGTCATTATGATAGTTACCAAGGGTGGATGACTTTCCAAAGGATACTATTATGCATTTATTGGCATATAGTTAAGTTAGTTCATGGCTCTGACACCAGTTGTTTGTCTGTGTCAGTCCCTCCTGGAGAACATTTGTGTCAATGTGGGATTCAATGACAGCTCCTAATTTACAATCATCTGCAAATTTAGTCAGCCAGAGACCACTGACATTGGCCTTGACTTCAAAGAAGTAAATGCCAAAAAAGGAGTGGTCCAAGGACTAATCCCTGAGGGACTCCAGTTGTGACTGGCCTCGTCATAGAAGTGGACTCCTCAATTCTAACTTCCTGGGTCCTGTCTGTGAGCCAGCTGGCTATCCACCGGGTGACACACGAGTTTGTACCTAACCGTTTGAGTTATGAACAATGCCTGAGTGAGGTACTGTGTCAAATGCCTTGGCCAGGTCAAGATAGGTGGTGTGAACCATTATCCCCTCATCCATTGCTTTGGTGACCTTATCAAAGAAGTCCACCAGGTTGAGTAGGCATAATCTGCCCTTGACAAAACCAAACTCGGTTGGATCCAGTTTCTGGAGGTTTACTATATCACTATTGATTATTTCCATGATAATTCTTCCCATTGCTTTACATATAAAACTAGTGAGATTTATGGGTCTAGTTTCCAGGGTCAGTAGATGGTCCACCTTTGTGCAGAGGGATGACTGTTGCTGTTTTCCATTCATAAGACACAAAGCCTGTGTGGAGGCTATAGTTAAATAGCAATTCCAGAGGCCCTGATAGGTCATGTTTTCTGCTATTTAGAAGACATCCTGGAATATTGTCTGGACCCATTGATGCAGTGTTCTTGGTCTTAGGGAGAGCATTGAAGACCTGTTCCCTAGTGATAGCATGGGGAGTTATATTAGATAGTATTTCTGAGGGAAGGTTGAGGGAGAGATGGGGTAAAGTTGGAGCCGAATTTATTGGCCAGTAGGTTTGCTATATCTTCTGGTGGGTCTATATTAGATAATCGAATTTTCAAAAGTTCGACTGTCATATGGTCGACACAATATGATCGAACTTTCACAAGTTTGAATATCTAAAAAAAAAAAAAAAACTACACAAATAACCTACCTGAATATTTTAAGCAAGGGGGCAAGGCCCCCTGCACCCTCACACCCCCCGCTCTTTAAATATACCAACTCCAAGATCGCACTACAGTGCAGAAAAGGGAAATTTTTGCATTCTGCGCTGTACCGAGATCTCCATTAAAACATCCACACTTTTAAAAATTAGATCATATGGTGTCGACCATATGACACTCAAACCTTTGAAAGTTTGATTATGTAATATAGACCCTCTATAGGGTCTATACTAAGCCTATAGGCTTAGTAACCTAATAAATCAACAAATGAAAGCAGGCTATACCATAAAACATGTTTTTAGCCAAGAAAGCAAAATAAAATTATTGCCCAATGTGTCATGCTATCAAACCTTTCCCTGGCTCATTCTCTCTGCTACACATTCCAATAGGTCCCCTCAAACAATTCAAAACTGAGTCTCTTACCATGTACTTTAAATGCACTTGCAAATGCCTAACAACCATAAAATTAATACCAATCACTGATTAAGCTCTTATATATGCAAACCTTCTGTTCCATAGCTATTGTTCAGCTCTTTCCTCTGCACTATCATAAAAAAGGTCAGAAACTCACCTAAAGCCACAGCATGTTCACCTCAGACATACCATTCGTCACATAAGCTCTATACCACCACTGAAGCATTCTGTATTTCTTACTTTGTATGGTAAATGTACTCCCAGATGCTTAAGTACCATAAATGATTAGCAGTCACTGATTAAGCTCCTATCAACTCACATATACACCCAACATTTCCTTAACTACTGCCTAGAACTTATTTCTGCATTATCAAAAAACACATCCAAACACTCAAAGGCACGACACATTCACCTCACACGTGGCATCCATCACAGAAGCTCCACACCAATACAGAAGCATTCTGGAACTACACAGGACAAAATCCATGCCGGTGATGATATCATCCACCTCATTTTCCAAAGCAAAAAAACTTTGACCTTACTTCCCCATTCCCTTCATCTATTCTTCCAACTCTGCCTTTGTTACCATCCCCAAGACATCTACAAATCCCAATCAGCTGCTCGACTTCAATTTTCGCCTTCTGTGTAATGAAAACCTCATTCCCTTTCCAGTCCCATCTCCCTCCCATCACTACCATTTTCTCTTAACCTAACCTCCAACAGTTAATAGCCTTCTTACTTCTTTATATATAAACCTCTCAAATGTACTTCATTTAAACTGCATGTTCCACATTAAAAGGGTCTATCACACATTTAATAATGACATTTTGTAACACATATCCATTGTAAATACAGAATCATGTCAATTCATCAATATACTCTTTTAATTATGACATTATTAACCATGACGTGAGCTTCCTAGATGCAGCTGTTAGTAAAACTTCACATTATAAGGAGCTACAAAGGTGTGTACACAAACAACATTCTTGAGTTATTTAGAAACTGTAAACCAATCACCACCCACTAAAAATACATATTCACTGTCACCTGTTACTGGCTATTGTGCATACTGCTCTTGTAAAATAAGTTAATCTTTTATTATTATTTCTCAAGTGTTGTCTCTTTTCCTTACATCTATTTCAATTATATATTTTTCTTTTACATTTCAATTATATTTTTAATCATCATTTCATTTTACTAACACCACCAGGGCTGTTGCCAAACTGACATCCTGACACCATGTGCACAAGTGGGGAAAAAAGAGGGATATGAATGGATGGATCACAGCTGTTGGTTGAAAAGTCCTTTTCTGTGTGTCTTGTAACCTATTTTGGCTCTAAATAAAACTGAATTTAATTGATCCTGTGGCCAGTTTTTGACTGCAATTACGAAGTCTCTCAATAGGTAGTTTAGCCCAAGTCAGACTATATATTTTCTTATTCAGGTATAAATTAAAACATTTTCAGTCGAAGACAAGGACTATCAGGTCTGAAACTTCCCCGTTGAGAGAAAATAGGGAGACACATTTACATTTGTAAACAAAATGCTGCCTTTGGGCTTCAGTTCAAATAACTGACACAATAGTCTGCAATAGCATCTTAATAACTTAACCAATAGCATTTTATTTTAGTTATGTGATCTTCATGACATTTGTTTAACTTACCTCCCACACATCGAATTTCATTTACTCTACAAAAAAGAACAATAAGGATCAGCTGTCCATATAAACATTATTCATTTGCATTAGAATTTCTTCACAGTGCCACATCCTGTCACCCTCGCTGGTACCAGTGAACTGCCGGACCAAACTGCTACAGCGATCATAGGGTAAAAAGAAATACACTCGGCACATAGATAAACTTTCCTACTACTTAGCCAGAGCATTCACCCTGCCTCACGACAAGCATCCTATTTAACTTTATTTATTTAAACAATACCTAGAAGGGCGCAGTAGGCCACTCACAATACACCACTGAAATATTTTAGTACAGCTCGTGATCTGTGACTCAGTACTGTTAAGCATTTGGATACCTACCTGATGGATGGAATTCAAAATGGATCTGTAACATTATTTAAGGGGAGAACTAAGAAAATCACTATCGGTGGTCATTTAAAGAATACAGAGAATTGCACATAATTCTCTGCCGGAGAAAACTGTACCGCTTTTTTTAGCACCTTGAAAATTGGTAAGTCAATAAAATACAAGAATTAGCTTACATCAATGCAGATCACTCCCCCACTGTTGAAGAGTAGTTTCAAAGTTATTAGTCCCACTGTATTTTTATTTTAAAATTAAATTTCTGACAGAGTTAACCTTTACTCACTGATATCTCAAGTCTCACCAACGCACCTAAAATTACAACAGAGATCCAGCTGGAGGAGGATCGTTATAAAAAAAAAAATCATCTGACTGCAACCTCCAATCACATCTCTGATGTATTTGTCATGTTTGGTGACAGGGTTCTTTCGGAAGATTTTTTTTTTTTTAATCAGGTACAAGTGTAAAATAGGGGCCGGCGCGCACCCCTGCACCCATGCCTAAATCCGCCACTGTTACTGTATTATTTTGGGGAAGGGACACAGCTGGAAATCTGTTTCAGGCTTTCCGAGAAGTGTTTGGATGTGTGAGATTTAAATTTACTTTGCGTGTGAGTGTATCAGAGGTCGTAAACTGGGACACATTGCTCTGAAATGTATAAAAAGAAAATACATTTGGGGTGGAAATAAGTATATAGTCCAGTCCCAGGAAAATAGAGCATGTTCCTGTTGTGCTCTTAGGGGAAGTTGTGAAATATTACTCCTGCTTAAGTGACAGTCTCTCATTGGAGTCAGTAGTGAGGATTGAAGCTCCTTAGTTACTGACCCAGGATAGTAAGGGACGTCACATTAATTGTTGGTATTCCAGTGGTAATAGCTGAACATCATATTTATTGGTGCCAGTGGTGTGGGATTTTTTAATTGGATTCCAGTAGCCTGTGGGTAGTTGTCATTAAGGTGTGCACTCTTGTCAGCCACAAGGAAAACATTCAGAATTTCAATCTACCACAGTTTTATTTATTTTTTTAGTTAGATAGTCAGGGATAGCAGGCAAGGATGTCAGCAGAAGATTTTAGTAAGCTGACAGAGATCCAGTTGGCTAAGGTGTGTGAAGCCAGAGGATTGGAGCATGCCAACCTGATCAAGGAAGCAATGATTTCAGCCTTGGTTGCAGCCACAACTCAGACCAGCCATTCAGAGGATATCCAGTTTAGTGTTGGTGATGTGCAGCCTGCCAAGACAGGACAGACCGCATTCTCTTCAGAGGACCTGAGAATCCATCTGAAGATAGAGAGACTGCACCTGGAGACCCAACATTTGGAGGCTGTGGTAAAAATGGTATCAACAAGAAGTGGAGGCCAAACATCTTGAACTGGAATCAGCAGAGAGATTGAGGCATTTAGAAACCGAGGACAATGAGAGACAACTCCAGCATGAAATGGAGCTGCAAACCCTTCGAGAGGGTCTTGGAAGTAATGGGTAAGAGAATAACTGGACCCCAGAAGCCATACAGGTCAGTAAACATTTTCCTCAGTACAGGGATGGGGATGACTTTGATAGCTTTTTTTCATATCTTTGAGAGGATATGTAGACAATATGATGTTAACCGTAAGCTCTGTGTTCAGTTCCTAACTCCCTTACTCCATGGTAAAGCTGTTCAGGCTGTAGCAAGTTAAATGATGTAGACTGTTTAAATTATAATAAAATTAAATGTTGTTTGCTTGACTATTTTAAACTAACACCTGAAGCTTATAGAAAAAAAGTTTTGTGAACACAGACATAAGGCAGATGAAAGTGAGATGGGTGAGGGGGTGTCAGGTCACCACTTTTGAGGGATTGGCAGACCTTTTGGTGGAGCAAGCCCTCAGTACTTTGCCTGATGACCTGAGAGTCTGGTTAGCAGACCATGAGTGCAACTCTACAGAGGAGTTGGAGAGAAAAGGGGATCTCTACTTGGCAAGCAGAGGACCACTGCATAGGAAAGGGATACCCAGTGCTGTATATGGACATAAGGAAACCCATGGGGGGCAGTCTAAACCACTCCAACAGAGTACACCATTAACAGGGGAAACTACTAATCCAAGTGCACAGTTAGGGATTAGATGTTTCAAGTGTAACCAGAGGGGACACATAACGGCCAAATGTTCATTAAGGCAAGGTGAGAAACAAAAGGTGAGTGAGCCAGCAAGTGGTGATAACAAACTGCCAATGGTAATTTGTTTAGAAACAACTGGGGTGCCAAATTATCATCAAACTTTATATCCAATCTTAGTAGATGGCAAACAGGTAACTGCTAAGAGGGACACATCTTCTGATATAACCATTGTGAGGCCTGCGGTGGTTAGAGAAAAGCAGTATTTGCTTGGGCAGGCCACTCCAGTCAGACTGTTGGGAGGGACCCCATTCAAAATACCTTTGGTTAGGGTTCATCTTAACTGGGAGGGTGGAAAAGGAAGCAAGTAAGTAGGTGTGTTCGAGGACATTCCTGCAGATGTACTGATAGGGAATGACTTTGATGATGCAGTATCTTGTGTACATGCAGTGACATGTAGTCAGGTTTGGAGAAAAGCATGTAGGTCCAGTAGTCTGGAAGATATCCAGAAAGCTCTCATACCTAAAGCTGGGACTGGCATGGTGGCTGTTTCAGAGAAGGGGCTATCTGGAAGTAGTAAGCCTGAATATGAGCCACAGCTGCTGGTGTGTACTGATGTTCCCTTGGACAGGGTGACTGGGAGGATGGAGGTGAGTGGTGGTATCCAGAGTGACAGCAAGGTACAGCTGTTAGAAGTTACTAAGCTTCCTGTGGAAGGGGAGCTTGTGTTTGAGAATATTCCTGCAGATGTTCTAATAGGGAATGACTGTGATAATGCAATGCCTTGTGTACATGCAGTGACACATAGTCAAGCTGGGAGACAGGCATGTAGGTCAGGTAGTCTGGGAGAGAACCAGAGAGATCTCATAATTGAAACTGGGATTAATGGGGTGGCTGTTTTAGAAGAATGAGCCATCCTGTAGCAGTAAGTCTGAAAGTGAGCTCCACAGCTGCTGGGAGGTACTGATGTTCCCTTGGACACTGTAATTGCAAGGAGAGAGTGGAGTGATGATATCCACATTGATAGTGAGGTACAGCTGTCAGAAGATACTAGGCTTCCTGAGGAAGGGGAGCTTGGGAGAATCACAGATGTACAGTTGAGACAGGCTCAACTTATGGACCCTAAAGTACAAAGCTTAAGGAAGATGGCTAAGGAAGCATTTGAGGCTCAAGGAAGAGGGGACTCTGTATATGGCAACAAGAGTTTGTTGTATAAAGACTGGACTCCTAAGGGAGGGCTAGAAGGTGAAGTAGTATGGCAGTTGGTAGAGCCTAGCACCTACCATCTGTCACTTCTAGCTATAGTCCTTGACATTCCTTGGGAAGGGGATATTAAGGCAAAGAAAGAAGGTCTGTTGTCTAGAAAGTCGACTCTTAAGGGATGGCTAAAGATGAGGTAGTGCGGCAGTTGGCAGAGCCTACAGCCTACCATCTGCCACTTCTAGATAAAGTTCAAAATATTCCTTTTGCAAATGATATTGATGTAGACAAGGTGGCAAGTGCTTTTCTATAAATTTTCAGCAGAGTAAGTTTTCCATGGGAAATACTGACTGACCAAGGTGCCAACTTCATGTCCATGCTGACTTGTCTGTGGAAGTCTTGTGGGGTGAAACATTTAAAGAACACTCCCTACTATCCCCAGCCTAATGATTTTGTGGAGAGGTTAAACTCTATATTGAAGACTATGCTATGGGCATTTGCAGACCAACATGTGAGGGAGGTCTTGGATAGATTAAGCAAGGCAGGATTAACCATTAGACCCAGTAAGTATCAAGTGGGTATGGCAGAGGTCACTTACTTAGGACACAGAGTGGGAAGTGGTAAATTATGCCAGAACCTGTTAAGGTGGAAGTTATCCAAGCGTGGCCAGTTCTTTTACTAAGAAACAAGTGAGAGCATTTCTAGGGACAGCGGGGTATTATAGGAAATTTGTGCCCAATTACAGTACCATAGCTGCACCCCTTATGGGCCTAAATAGGAAAAATAAACCAGACAAGGTAGTGAGGACCACAGATTGTGAACAGGCATTTAAAAACTAAATGAGATTTTGGGAAGATTCCACTGTGTTAGCCAGACCAGATTAAAATAAAGAATTTATTGTATAGGTAAGATGCTTCAAATTATGGGGTGGGGGCTGTGCTCAACCATGTTTCCTCAGAAGGAGAAAAATGCTGAAGTGGGTTTAATAATGCTAATGCAAATGGGTTGCCCAGGAGAGGAGTGGGTTGATATTCCCAGGTAGACCCATTTATTTCAAGCATCGGTTTTCAAGGGTCACTTGAAAATTGGACTTGAGTCATAAGGGGGCAGAAATGTGAAGAAAATGAAAACACTGTCATCTGTGGTAGCATGTCTGGTAGGAGATTTGTATATATTCTCAGATTAACTTATATTGTATGCCAGCATGTCTAATTGTGAATATGTAAAAAAGTTTTAAAAGTTGAGTATTTCCATGTATAAACAGAATGTTCAAAGACTCCATCAGTGCTTTGATGCATTTCTAACTGTGCATGTTTGTGAGGGACATTCTAAAGTACTGTGTAGAATTAGCTGAACAGTGAGTAATGCCATTAGAATGTTCCTGGTTGCTAGATGATTATTTAAACAGCTGACTGTTATTTTCTAAATAATACAGTTCAGTCTGCAGTTTGTCAAGTGCTGAGCAGTTTTGTGAAATACAGTCCGTTACAGTGCTGTGTAGTCAGTAGACACCCATGAAACAGAACTCACCAAAAACTGTAAGCCTGCCTTTTGCCTTGCTGTTATGTGTTAGGTTAGATCAGGGACAGTTTTCTTTAGTTAGATTAAACAGCTGAGTTATTAAGATAGTTTTTCTAGAATAATGGACTTCTATCCTGCAGTTTAATGTTACATTTCCAGTAATTGATTTCTGGTGTTTATTGAGAGCTATTGATTTACATTCTTGTAATCATTTTAATCATCATTAAATGTTTTTCATTACATTACATTGTGGCTGAAAATCAGTGTTTTTCTTTAGAGATTGGAGAGTGTTTATATTTTTGATACTCCCCAGGTCACCTCAAAGGCCTGATTGCTTATGGTCATTACTTTCATTTATATTGATATTTAATTTTCATAACTGGGCACCCTTTAGAAGGACATGAAGACACTCCGATTGGTCGCAGTGTTACTGTATTATTTTGGGGAAGGAACACAGCTGGAAATCTGTGTTGGGCTTAGCCAGAAGTGTTTGAATGTCTGATATTTAAATTTACTTTGAGTGCATCAGAGGTCTTAAACTGGGACACATTGCTCTGAAGTATATAAAAAGAAAATACATTTGGGATGGACAGAGGTATACAGTCCAGTCCTAGGAAAATAGACCATGTTGCTGTTGTGCTCTTAGGGAAAAATCATGAAATATTACTCCTGTTTAAGTGACAGTCTCACACTGGAGTCAGTAATGAGGACTGAAGCTCCTTAGTTACTTACACAGGATAGTAAGGGATGTCACATGAATTACATATTATTCATGACTATGTGAGTGATATTCCTACATGGAAAGAATTTGTCTGTTGAAAGGAGACAGTCATATGACAAAGATAGCAGAAACTATCCTAATAACTCTATCAGATCATGTCCCATTAATGGTAAAGATGATCCTAGAGGATCAGAACTAATAATTTACCTTATTTTCTTAAAGGGTGGGATAGAAAATTAAGTCTGAGTCTGAAGAGCTGGTCAGGGCAAGTAAGGATAAGTTGAATGTATGGAATAAGTTTCAAGAATTGCTAAAGGAGGAATTGATTGAATAAATTAAATGAATATCAGGAGGCACAAACAGGCAAAATGTAATAATCAAAGTTTAGTGTTTTATCCTTCTATACAATGGACTTCATCGCACCATTAACAAAGAAGCGTCATTTCCTTTTATACATCAAAAATAGTCCCATGACAAACATTCAAACTGCACAGTAAATAACTACCAAAAACTCCTTGTATTATAAAAATCATAAGCATAATCATGGAATGCTAAAATCTAAATAAAATATGATTTTAATTTTAAAATACAGGAAATGGAAACTTGACCATTTAGACCTTGGGGATTGGCAGCTCCTGTTCTGAGATGCCAGTGTAACTCATGGGCCTTAACCATTTGACTTCATGCACACCCCATGGATTTCTTTCAACTTTCTATAGTACAAAAAAAGGATTTTAAGAAATGTGCTTAAACAGAGCATTTGAGCTAATTTTCCTGGAAATATAGCATAGATGTTATGAAGATATGTGAAGGTTGCCAGCCTAGCTAGATAGAATTTTGTAGATAATTATATGTCATTGTAAATATGAATATAATCCACAGGCTTGTCCTCTTAAAATGTAAGAAAACTGTGTTAAATGTTGAACTTCAAGAATGTAACCACAGTGCACTCTGCTGGAAGAAAGCTGATAAGTCAAGCATTGTATGACTGATCTCAAGGCTCAGAAACATAATGTCTAGACTGAGGAATTCCTTCTATTGTTTTTGAGACTAGAATTAATTGCTAGATTTTACATATATAATGTATTTTATTGCTGTAGTTTCCTGGCCAGGTGCAATATCAAAGAGATGCTAAAACTCTGAGTTTCTGTTAGCCTGAGAACCAGCGAAGAATGATGTAATGTAAAATGAGTCAGTAGTGGTGTATTATTTTTAAGACTTTCTCAGAGACAGAGAGAATCAGAGCATTTTGGATTTTGTCTGAAGCACATCACTCACCAGTACTCTCCCTTTGCTCTATATGTAAGTTTATTTAGAACTGTGATTGCTCTGAGTTAGATAGGAAGTTAGTCAGATTTAGTCTAGCTGTTTTCTATTTTTATGTCAGACTATTCTACAGTATTATTTTAAGCATTTTCCTGTGATTTTTGAACTCTTGACTAGCACTGTGTTGAATTGAGAAGATTTGTCTTGTGTTTTTATTTATTAATAAATATTTTTAAACCTTTCAACTGTGGCTGTTTTGTGTAGAGATAATTTAAGCTCTAGAGTACATTGCATGTATATAGTGATACTGTACAAAGCCACTCCACATAAGCATTGCTGTTCATTACACTTACTAACTGGATAATATTGCACAGTAATAATTGAACACCTTTTGGTAAGGGCCTTTTTAGTAGCTGATAAGAGTAGATGGTGGCAGTGATTACTACCTTATAGCCTGGCAGGAGGGGGCATAGCTGATGAACCTGTGCCAGCCTTCCCCAGAAGTGTCTGTGTGTTTGTATATAAACCAAATCTCACAGTGTATATGTGCATCAGCTACTTTGGTGAGACACGAAGCACTGGTTGGACAGAAAGGGCACTGGAGGCTATGGCTTTACTACTCGGCTGAGATCTGTACCCTACAGATGTGCCAGTGGGGAGTCTTATTAGGAATCTGTATAGAAAGGGAGAAACCAGCCCCAGACTGACTGTGATCTCTGTGTGCTCTTAAGGGAAATTGTACTTTACTGTGTGTGTGTATTTGTTATCCTTCCAAATGTGGACACCCCTCACTGGTGTTATCGGTGAGGACTGAGGGTCCTTTATTACTGGGCCAGTGCACAGGCATCACATCTCCCCTAAACAGCATTCAATGTTACCTATGTAAAAACAATCACATTCTGTGCATTGGACAATGTAAATTGCCACTTTAGCGCCAGAATTATAATAACCTTTACTATAGACATAACCAGTATTAGGAATGTAAATACTAGTGATGTCCTTAATTTGGGCACATTGTTTATACATGCCACATTAAATGTACCTAACTTTTATGGGTGCCTGATAGCTGTGTTGATTGGGCTTCTAAATAGTTTTTTTAAATATATGCCCCTCCAAAACACAGATTTCGGGGCAATACCCATTAGGGTGGTCATTTCATTATTATAAAAAAAATGTTCCATTTAGAATTCACAAGATAAGATGCAAAGGATATCAGTGATAAGGAATTTGGATAAAAAATAGGAAAACAGCAAACTGAAATTAAAAGTTTGTGGAACATGATCTAAAATTAAGAAGAGAATGAGCTATAGAATTTATATTGATAACTCTATCAGAGATCAGAGATTACTTATAATCAGACTAAGGCAATTTAGTGGGCTCCCTAATTTGAACAAAACTGCAGGAGAAGAGTGAATATCAAACATTCCTTCTGCTTTAAACTGTTTTTTGCAGGTGGATACCCCATGCAGCCTCCAGTGTAGGGGCATTCCCCTCAACACACACCCTCCAAACTTATATATACCAACTCCAAGATTGCCATACCTCCCAGAAAAGGGAATATTCAAAAAAATGGAAGTTTCAGACCTAGTATATGTAAATCCATATATTTTTTTCAGTTTGCATATTTCAGAACTCTGCCGTCCAATTCCTGCATTTCAAACTACTGCCAATTTAAAAGTGATTGTTTTTTCAGGTCTGTCACTCTGATACATGAGAAATAACAGACAACCTTCTAAGAATCTTATCAACTTTTCATAAATATTATGCCAGCTTATATGTGAGAGAGGAAAGTTCATTTTGGGGGGGGCATACTAGAAAATAGGCAAATTTTTTTATGGTTGCAGCTTGCCTAAACTTAGACAATAACAGGCTGAAAATCTGCTTGCCACTGTTGGAACAGAGAAGTTAATTGGCATCTTGGATTGTTTACCAACATATACATCAACAGTTAAACTATAGACCAGAATATGCAGCACATACAGCTGGAACTTTGGGATATTGTTAGCCATTGCAAATGTAGGTATGTCCCACCTCCTGGAAAGAGTAATTTAGATGTATGTGTGTGTGTGTGTGTGTGTGTGTGTGTGTGTGTGTGTGTGTGTGTGTGTGTGTGTATAAAATTACTAAAGAAAGGCAAACGTTCATGACAAACAAGCTCATATACACCAATCTCAGCTTTAAATCAACACTGCAAAACCATGATGTTGTTACTGGCATCTAGGCTGACTCCAATGTGAGTTTTTCGCTTGTTTCATTTGGCTTAGCATGAATTTGTCCCAACTAGACGGATATTTGATTACGTATTAAATATATTGCTGATAATTCAGGAGAATCAAAGATTTGGATTGGTATTACTGGTCATCAGCCTGGATGGAAATAAAGCATTTGATATGGTCAGTTAGGATTATGTACTTCAAGTTTTAGAAATGTTTAGATTCTCAGTGTAGTTCAGATTATTGTTAAATAATATTTAGAAAAGAGCCCTTACCCACTGCAGAGGTGAATGTGGAACTGTTTGTGCAATTTTGTGTAATGAAAACAAACATGGGTGTCTACTGTCACCCCCCCCCCCATTTGATTTGTATTTGGTAGCTTCTTGCTGCTGTTCTTTTACACTCTGATATAGTGGGGTTTAAGATGGGAGGGCTGGAAATCAAATTAGTGCTATATGCCAGTGATTTACTGGTCGATCAGATGCCCATGTGTCTAAATTGTTTGAGGTCCCGGATCAATTTGGACAAACTCCGGATTCAAAAAGATATTTTATTTATTTATTTATTTGACATTTGTTTACTGGGATAGTCTGACTGGGTCAAAAAGAACCTGTTTTAAGCGGAAGCCCTGGAGGAAAAGCTCCAAATACACGGTGGTACAGCGGTTGCGTTGTTGCCTCACAGCAAGAGGTTCTCCCGTTCGATTCTCAGCTATTGTGCAGGGAGTGCCTTCTGTGTGGAGTCTGCATGTCCTCCCCGCAGTCGAGTGGGCCTCTGAAAGACATGCGTGAATGGGCGTGCCTTCGCTGAAGGTTGGGCTTCAGCCTGGCAACTCGGCACCATAAAAATCTACTGCCAATCATTAGTGGACCGGAGTTCCACTGTGGTGACCCCTTACCGGGAAAAGCCGAAAAGACAAACAACAACAACAACATACTAATATATAATAGTGAATAAAGTGAAGTACAGATAAATTGTTACCGATTCATGTGATGAAACAGAGGACTCAGCATTTTTACAGTACAAGAGGCATGCAACACATACACAATATAGTACATATTTTCAACATGCAAATTATTTACAATATAATACATATTTTACAATATAGCCTTAGGATATGAGGACAGTTCATTCTATGATACAGTTAGTAGTCAGTTTTAGATGTTATCTAGCTCATTTTATAATGTGTACTTGAGGTGCTAACCATATTTTTGTGAACAGAGAAAGCATTGTAATAAAAAGTGGAAAGACTGTAAGAAGTGGGAATATCAGAAGACTGCTGGGTAAGTTTAAGTAGTGTTAATTTGTTGTAAAAGAAGGGTGGTAAGAAAGTTGGATAGGAGGGTCAGTAAGAGGGAGGGGAAAAGTAGAGGTGAGGTTAGTCAGGAGTACAGCACGGGCATAGCCATATCACGAAGACCTACACAGTAAAGGTGCCCATGATTATGGGGCACTAAACATACTAAATACTTGGGTGCGCACGTGGCCTCCTCAGTGGGAAAAATAGTCAACACTTCCTAAGCTACAATGAAAAGAAAAGGTAAAGGGTAGATAAATAAATGGAAGATGCTGGCTTAAGACAGGGATTTAAAAATTTCAGACAGTACAAATGTTCATACTGCCATTTGCTTTGTACGTGGACCAGGTGATTCAACTTAAGCCATGAAAAGGATTTTTTGGGGTGATAATAAAAATTATCACTGTTTACCTTGAAGAATGAAAAATGGGTGTCATAGTGGTGCAGCAGTTAGCACTGTCACCTTACAGCAACAGGTTTAGCAGTTTGATTCTCAGCTGGGGTCCCTTCTATGTGGAGTCTGCAAGTCCTCACTGTGTTCTTCCGGGTGCTCTGGTTTCCTCCCACATTCCCAAGACATGCTGCATGTGGATTGGACATTCTAAAATGGCTCTAGGTATAAGTGCATGTGCATGTATGTCTTCTGAGGAAGGTTGGGCACTGGACTGGCAACTCAACACCATAAAACTCTACTGCCACTCGTTCTGCAGACACCAATGATCTGCTGTGGTGACCCCTCACAGGATCAGCCAAAAGGAGAAGAAGAAGAAGAAGATCTTGAAGAATAAAAAATAGAGATCAGTTTAGAGAAAGCTGCTGTTTCCCATGAGCTCTATGGGGCTGAAACTCCCCACATTATACTATTACTGGCTGGTAGCTCAAATAAAAGCGTTCTGCTTATGTGTTGCTCAGAGTATGCTACCTAAATGAAGCAAGGTTATTGGGGCTTCACTTTGCCTTGAGTGTTGTGACCTAAAGTCTTTGCCTTAGTCTAGAAGTCTGGGCACTTTATCATTGCTTCCCTAAGAGGTTACCAAGGCAATTAACTGGGCCTTAAAGAAATTAGGATTATTGTTCTGCAAATTTCTTTTAACCCATATTAAAGTGAAGTTGTTATAGTTAAATAGTACAAGTCATTTAAAAAAGAAAAACAGGTTCACTAGGTAAAGTCACGTGGCCCATATTTCAACAATAATTTGATTTACAAAGTCAGGTCTACTTAGCATATAACTGCTTGAAGGATATTCATGCACAGGTGATATAAATAGTGCTAAGTAAAGAGCAATGCCCAAATGGAAAGGTTCCTAGTGGGGCTTGGCTGGCTGGATTGGAATTCAAAACATCTTGTTAGTACGCAATATAAAATGTTGCATGGTGTTAAAGAGGGCTGCCAAAAATAGAGTGGAGTAAAATATAATGGGGTAATTGTTAGGAGGATAACCTCTGAATCATGGCAGAAGGTATATCAGATCCAGAAGTATGCTAACCATGCCCATAAATTTAAAATATTTGTGTGGAAACATCTCCAAAGTATTTTTATACTCAAAGTAGGTTTTAGTACATCTTTTCTGTGATGTTGGGGACATTTTAAAGATGAATACAAAAGTAACAAGTGCGGGTAAAAGCTGGTCTCTGTACCAAAGAATCAAACAAATAATAACAGGTCCGACCACCATGGCTAAAAGCATAACACTTTTAATCGTAAAATAACACAAAATATATCAAAAGATAAGTGCCTTTCACACTAAGTGCTTCATCAGACCTGTTATTATTTGTTTGGCTTTTAAAGATGTTAGGATATGTCATAGGGCATGTGGAAGTATATTTTCTTGGTAAATTGTAAGTTGGAGCCTTACAAAAAGCAACTGAGGAGTTTGGCCTGATGGGGTAATTATTATACTGCCGATGTTCCTTCTTGGTATTCAAGCCTAGGAAAGGAAGCAGTAAAAACTGCATTATTGTCTTTAATGTCGACATTCATCAAGAAGAGGATCAGCAGAAAATGGAAGCAGAAAAAGATACACTAAAGAAAGTAGAGTTAATATGATTATAGGAACTACAAGGCAAAGTTATCTTTGAAGTATCTAAAGTTGCTTCAAGAGTTATTTTTAGCAGAGGAGCTGTTCACAACCAATGGGAAAGAATAGTGGTATGTAAATAAATAGCTTACATTATTGCATTAGCTGGATATAAAAGGTACGGTATTGTCTGAATAAAGCTGTAAAAGGGACAGTAGAATTTCTTATTTTTTTCTGTCTCCCCACACCAATTTCATAGATTGCAGCCTAAAAATGATCTAATATATTTCTTCTGGGTTATATCTCTGTTACGTTTTGTTGTTGTTGAAACAAAACTGCACAACTGTTCTGCTTTCTAATTGATTTTTATGATGTTTGTTAAAGAGTTACTAGTTTTATATTGTTGAGGTTTCTTCATAAGAAATTGTGGATATTATGTTTATGCATAACATCACTTAATAGAGATGCTTAAAATTAGAGGGTACAAAAGGTGGAAAGCAGGGATTGGGGAGATGGAGGAAACATTGCAAGGAGGCAGAATGAAGTGCAAAAAAGCAGTGAAGTGAAGTCACCAAAGGCACAATTTGAAGGGAAGTTGGCAGAAGTGGTCAAGTGGGAACAAAGGTTTCTTTAGTTGTATAAAAAAGAAGATGAGGACAACTCATGTTGAGCAAATATGAAAGGGAGATAACAGAAAACTGGGAAAAAGCAAACCATTAAATAACCACTTCAGTTCAGTCTTTATGAAGAAAAGCAAGTTGAGGGTCTTATACTGGGATGGAAGAAGGGTTAAGTGGGAAGAGCAGTATACACAGCCAAGATATTCAGGGCGGAGTTTGACAGGAAGCTGACTTTCCTAACAGAGGATATAGGACAGGGACCAAATGGGCTGCCTTCTATGGTGGTCAACAGCCTGTCCATTATGCTGGAAGATCACTTGATTTAGGTTTTCAACAGAAAACTGTTCACTGCAGAAGTGCTTCAGGAAGGGAAGACATTATGTATCATACCTTCATACAGTGAGAAAAGTCCAGGCAAGTATAATGCCAGGTCTGTGACTCAGAGTGGAAATCAATGACTGTCACCAAGATTACCGAAGATCAGTTAGTGAGCTGGACACTACAGGAGCAGACATGGGAACTGAGAGTCAACAGGTGATGCTAGTTCACCTATCCTAGGGTTGGTGGGGGTGATTCTGCCTGCTACAATGACAGCACCAATTAAAGAATATGCATATAACAAGCATTGCATGATCCAGGAGCATGTTCTTGCACACTAAGAACAGCATAGCAGGCCCCTACTGCAGAAAATGTTTATGTCAGCCACAAGTACAGAGGTTAGGCTGCAGTAGAAAAGCAACTGTATCCACAGAATGATGACTGTACACCCAGATTTTCACCTTCCATCCAACCTGTCTGTAGAGATGCTGCAAAAAAGAAGGGGAATAAGCAGGTCAGTAGTGAAAAGTTAGGCTAAATGATCACAAAGGTGGAAGGTGAAAACAAATGCCTAGGAACTGTAGATATAATAGCCTAACAAGCAGTAGCAGGGCAAGGTTATGGAGAGAATACTCAGGAAAAGACTGGTTCCTTTCATGGGAGAAAGCAATCTTCTGCACAACATCTAATACAGGTTCATGTTCAAAAAAATCAGGGAAACTTGATTCTGTTTTATGACTGAGTTATAGGACTTGAAATGGAGTACCATTTTTTGATTTACCTGGACTGAACTGAGACCTTTGACTTAGTCCTCTATATGCAGCTGCTAGAATAAATGAAAATCTGGAAGGGCTGTAGTTAAAACTGGGACAGAGGAACTGGATTGCTGCATAGCTGAATGGAGGGACACAGAGTGTTGTGGCGAAAAAGACATCAGGGATGAGGGAAGTGAAGAGTAGATTAATGGAGATGTTTATCATTATGATCACTGCTGCAGCTATATAATATATATAATTATATCCTGATGTAGATGTAATGGACACACAAAAACAAAGCAGCAAACACCTTAGCAAAGTCTTCAGAGCTTTCCTGCATTCAAGAAGAGCTCTCCTCTGTGGACTTTTAAGGACTGATGGTTGTTTAACGATGTTCCATTGCTGGGCAGATAACTTTCCTTTGAGGAAAAAATCTTCCACTTACTTTTTTCTTACAGAAAACTTACTTTCTGAACAATAAGTACTTTTAAGCTAGGAAAAATGTTTCTGTTGACTGTCTCGTGACTTTTATATACTTTTAAACAGGAGTGCTCTTTTATTTTTGTAGTATAAAGTTGTTCAAAATTGTTTAAAACTACTTTTTCTGTGGAAAAGGTGTTATTATTTAATTAATTTTTGGGGTTGGGGAAATGATAAAAGTGTCTTTATTGTGTTTTTTCTGGGAAAAAATACTTTATTGCTAATTTCTTACTGCTGCTAATCTACCCTGGGAAACAAGCACCATTTTCGTCTTGACCATGAAACAAATTCTTCTGTTATACTTTATTCAAGCCACAGGAAAAAAGAGATTGTTAAGCAGCCTTTACCACCACAGTAGGCTGTTATTTTGCCTTATGTACAGGCAGGTGACTAGTGTAGCAAAAGTTGGTTGCACAGATCCATCATCTTGTTCTTTGGATCTCGCAAGTGTAGTCACACCACAGACTTGGGGTTAGGCGCATCCTCTTTAGCTGCTGGGGTCCCGTTAGTGGGAAAGGGAGAGCCATTCTTATCAGTCTTAGAAGAGGTATGGAAAGTGCCACTGCTTAGCCTGAATGCTGTGTTAGTCCCGGGAAAGTAGTTGTTAACAATTTTGAATCTGTTTTGTCAGACGCTCTTGTCAAAAAGAAACAGAAAACTAATCATTTGCCTTCTCTTGTATCGTTTACTCTGGACAGGAGTAATTTATTTGGCTTGATAAAGGGTCTTATCCGTGCTCTAGACCCCTCTTATAAAGCTGTTTCTAGTAAAAGAATAAGGGATTCCTGTTTCCCTGAAGAGGTTCGAGAGATTCATCCTGTCAGGAAATGTAAAGGGACAGATGCAGTCTTTTCTCCTCAGCTTTCTGATTCCGATTCTGATGATAGTGTAGTATGTGACTCTTCCTGTAATGGTTTCTCTTTCTCTGAGACTGTTTCCAGGAAGAATGAATGTTTTTAGTGTGAAAATACTGAGGTTTCTCAATCCCACAGAAAACATTATGATTTGTTACAACTGGAATTATCAGAACCTTCATCTATCCCTCCAGTTTTGTCTGCTTTAGAGGATGTGTTTGCTACTGCTTGCAGTTTCCCTGATAGCCTGCTCCTAAAAGCTGATAACTTATATAAACTTCCTCAGTCTTTCAAGTTTTTATACATAATCCCAGACCTGACCAAGCAGCTATTGCTTTAGTGAATCCAGCTCCTGTTAAACATTTTATTTCTAATCCCCTTCCTTCTGACAAGATGGGAAGGCTTTTTGGGATAAAAAGTGTATGGCTCATCAACTACAATTTTTAGAATTTTAAACTGTAAGGCTCATATGTTGAAATTTATCCTGGCCAATTGTAAACACATGAGGAATGTTTTTGCATCAGTTTCCTCTTGAGAGGAGAAGTCTGTGTTGTGTAACGTAGTTTTCTTGTGTTTCACAAGTCACTACTCATGTCTTAAAATATGTTTATGATTCTATGGGTACTACCTTCAGTCCTGTTGCCACTGAAACAATTTTGAGGAGGTCTGGCTGGCTGCATTCTTAGAACTTCTCAGAAGATATAAAAATGAAATTCTGTATACTCCCTTAGACTGAGATTTAGTTTTCGGTCCTTCTGCTGTAGAAATCATCAAAAAGTGTGATGAGAGGGGGAAAACTGATTCTGGAATCTCTCAGATTTTTCACTCCTACTTCTCTTCATTTTCAAAGGGATATTCTGCTCCATCATCTAATTTGCTTAACACCTTTATTAACTTATCACTTAAGGCACACATACATTAATAGAAAAGAAAACAAACTATATTATTTTTTACATTTAAATATGTTATAGCTTACATATATGTTTATTTCATTATAACAACTGTCATCCAGTCCAACATAATATAAATGACTCAATTCCTGCCTTCTTACCTCACTCCTCCTCCTCCTGAACATTATTCAGAAAGTATTGTTCCCGCAAAACTCAATTTATTTCTATGTAATCTGCTCCTTCCCTTTTCTAAAAATTCCACTTCCAGTTTTTTACCTCTTTTCAAAAAATTCAATACCTCAAATAGAGTTGATTTATATTTTGATTTCAGTCTTGTAGTAATTATTTTTTTTTCGGCAGCAAATAAAATTAAACTTAATAAGGCCTTACTATAACTAGGCAATTCAGTTCCTGCATCTCAGCTCAAAAGAATAATTTCCTTAGTTAAAGCCATTTCCTCCAGCTCTGTAGGGAATTTTTGAAATCTGCCAACTCATTACACTTTTAATAAACTTGCTTCCAGTTACTTTTTCTTCCCCATGACACCTGCAACGTTTGTTATTTACCTGATGAAAAATTCTGTGAAGTCTGATGGGGTATAAAAATACCTATGCAAACTCTTCCAAGTAAAAGTCCTAAATTTCTGGACATTGCTGCATACTTGGCAGCCATACATATGTGTTCCTACTTTTCAGCTTCTATTCTCAATCTGACAAAAATAAAACATAACAGGTCTTACACTTAGAACTGCTCTGTTCCTTTATCATTACCTATATTCTTATATCAGTCCCATTTTATTTCCACCCTAGTTATTTGCTCCCAAATACAATGGGTCCTTTGTAGTTTTCCCCAGTAAATTTCAGTCCCCTCTTGTCTATTCTCTGTACCCCTACTTGCATTCATTCCTCCTGGCAAAATCTTCTTTCTCCATTCCTGTGTTGGCTTAGTTCTTAAAATACTTTTTGTTTCCCTATCTAACACTGGCAAAAAGCAAAATCAACAGTATCAACAGAATGCAAGTAAGCAAACATTTAAAAGGCAAAGGCAGAGATGTTCCAAAAAAAAAGCAGGAACCCCCAAAACAAAGGAGAGTCAAATAAGTAAGAATGACTACATGAACAAACTTGCCCCCCAACACACACACACACACACACACACACACACACACACACACACACACACACACACAGGCACACACACTCACTGGCAGTCCCTTAATCTTCCCCAAAAAGTTTCAATCTCCATTTTTCTCTTTGGCAACACATTGTTTCAGATAAATGGGTCCTGTATGTGGCCCAGATGGATGCGTTACACATGGCAATGGGTGTCTCTCCCTCCTTTCCAGGGGATTCCTCCTCATCCACCAGACCCCAAAAACTTCACTTTTCTCCTGTCTTGCAATACATGCCATCTCAGGGGTGGTAGAAGCTGTTCATCCTCCTCTTTTAGGACAAGGATATCATCTAAGAATGTGTTGGTGCCAAAGAAAGAAGATCCTTAGACAATAGTCTTGGACCTTTCCTTCCAGAACCAGTGTGTGATAGTGCTAACTTCAATATGCTTTCAACTCTGAAATCTGTTACAGTCCTGTTACCCCCTTCTTCCTCATTTGAGTTTCTAAGTGACCTTAGATTTAAAAGATGCATATCATCATATTCCTATTCATCCAAATTTCAGGTGTTTCTTAAGGTTTTGTGTGTCTGGATCACATTATCAGTTCTCTACCTTATCCTTTCAGACTATCCACTGTTCCATGAGTGTTCACAAAGTGTTACTCTCCTGTGATAGCCCACTGCAGATCCACATTTTTCTATATTTAGATGACTTATTTATCTTAGCAGAGTCTTTTCCAAAGTGCCAGGAATCTCTTTCTTGGGTAAGGGGTCTCCAAGAGAGCATTCAAAAGTCTGATTCCTTCTCCCAGGATTGTTTTTCTGGGCTGCCTGCTGGACATCTCAACACAAAGAGTTCTTCTTCCACAGGAAAAAATAGATCTATATTTAGATCTGTTCCTGTTTTTTTTCCACTCATACTTCTGTCTCAAGGAATGAATTCCTCAGGATTTTGAGTCTCATGGCATCCATGATTCTCATGGTACCTCTTCCAAGACCCCACATGAGAAAAATAAAATGATATCTGAAATTGCAGTGGTCCCAGCATCATCACCCATTGTCTTTTCAAATTCCAGTCTTAGGATTTGTAAATAGGAAGATCATGTGGTGGAGACATCATGTTTCTCTGAATCCCATTTTCCCATTCTCCTTTCTTGCTCCAAAACAGTCACCACAGTCACCTCAGACTTTGTTTGGGGAACAGTATCAATATTAGTGGGCATAAAAGTATAGGATCTTTAGGACAAAAAGAAAGAGCAAAATGCATAAACATAAAAGAGATGCTAGCTTTTTATAAATGCCCTCAACACTCTGAATCATTTGTGGTCACTGAGACCTCTTCAAGTGTTCTCAGACTACACCACAGTGATGTGGTACATAAGCAAGCAAGGAGGAACCAGATTTTAACCCCAGTGAAGACTAGCCGTGTTAACCTGGGATATAGCTGTTCAGCAGACACTCAACAGACATCTTACATTCCTTCAGAGCAAAACTGTGTGACAGACAAACAGAGGACCAGTACAGACCCTCATGAATGGAAACCAAATTGGGAGCTTAAACATTCATCTGGCAAAATGCTGTTAAGAATCTATGAAAGAAGGCCCAGGAAGACAGATTCCCTTTCTTTAACTTGGAAAAGAATGTTCTTGTATGCCATTGCACCTTTTCATTGATTTTCAGGGTACTTCTAAATATTCAGAAGAACTCCCAAAGATTACTGTAGTGACTCCCTTCTGGCCCAGCGATAGAGGTTTTCCCTTTTTTTGGAACTGGCCATGGAAGATTAGAACAAGCTTCACTGGATTTAATCAAACAAGATCAGGGGTGCTTGATACATCCTGACTCCAAACAACTGCAATTGACTTATATAACCACAGTCTATCGAAAATACCAAAATTCTTCACCACAATAATAATCCAATTCCTTAAAGTGCAAAGGATTTATTGTAAAACACTGCTTATCTCATAAAAAACAAAATATTCTCTCTAGCGCCTCGGCAAACTTGCCTTTTACAGAGTAAATTTTTTTACCATTCATACTCACAGATTTATATTAAATAAGAGACACCCACTTAAATACATTCTTAATTAAATAAAGAAACATCACTATAAAAAATACTAAATGTTTTGAATATATTATTTTACAACTAACTTTTACAATAAATCTTTTTAGGTACATTCATGGTTTAGCCCTTGGAGCAGCCGCGGTGGTGCAGCGGTTAGCGTTGCTGCCTCACAGCAAGAGGTTCTCTGGTTTGATTCTCGGCTGGGGTGCCTTCTGTGCAGAGTCTGCATGTCCTCCCTGTGGTTGCATGGGTTTCCTTCGGGTGCTCCAGGTTCCTCCCACATCCCAAAGACATGCAGTAGGCAGATTGGACACTCTAAATTGGCCCTAGGTGTGAGTGTGTGCATGTGTGTGTGCCTTCGGTGGAAGGTTGGGTGCCGGGCTGGCAACTCGACACCATAAAACTTCACTGCCAATTATGAGTGGACAGATGATCCGCTGCGGCAACTCCTAACCGGGAAAAGCCGAAAGAAGAAGAAGATGATTCATGGTTTAGCCCTTGACCATGAATGTACATGGAAAAGTTTATTGCAAAAGTGAGTTGTAAAATAATGTATTCAAAGCATTTAATATTTTATATAGTAATGTTTCTTAATTTAATTAAGACTGTAATTAAGGGGGTGTGTCTTATTTAGTATAAAGCTGTGAGTATGAATGGTAAAAAATTTACTCTGTAAAAGGCAAGTTTGCCGAGGTGCTAGAGACAATATTTTGTTTTTTATGAGATAAGCAGTGTTTTACAATAAATCCTTTGCACTTTAAGGAATTGGATTATTATTGTGGTGAAGAACTGCAATTGACTGCCTGGATGATAGAGTTATAATGTCTTTTAGGCACATGTTTTCTCAGGATTTGCAACAGGTACTAATGGAAGCAAGAAAGCCTGCTTCTAGAACATCCTATATTGGCAAATGGAAAAGGTCTTCCTGTTGGTGATAACAAAAGAACCGGCACTCATTCATGGCTAGTGTTTCACTGGTTTTAAAGTATTTAAAGTATTTGTGTGAGTTACTATCCTATGGCCTGTCTTACTCCTCTATCAAGGTTGATTTACTGGATATTTCAGCACGGCTTCCCATAGATTTGCCCTCTTTCATTGCAGTCTTTGAAAGGAGTTCTACATAAGAAGCCTCACAGAAAACAAGGAAAATAATCTTACTCATTGCTTTGACTTCTGCAAGAAGAGTATCTTGAGTTGTAAGGTATTGCGGTGGGTCAACATTATCTCATTTTCTACAGAGATAGTTTTTTTGTTTTTTTTTTTTTAGAACTAATCTTTCTGTTATGCGTAAAGTGATACCTGAGTTTACATCAAGCCAATCTGTCCATCTCCCTAATTTCAATCCAGAAGCTAAAAATGAAGGAGAAAGGATACTTCATACCTTGGATGTCCATAGGTAACTCAAGTATTATGTTGACAGACCTAACTCTTTTAGAACTTCTAATAAGTTGCTTATTTATTGTGAAAGTAAAAGAAAGGACAACATGTGTCAAAACAGGCTATTTCCAAATGGTTGTCTCGAGCTATTGCCTTTTGTTATTCCACCACAACAAAATTATTTCAGGCAGAAACAAGACTCATTCTGCCTGGGCCTTGACTTCATCTATGGCTTTTTTGAAAGGGTTAGATTCTAGTAGCATTCTTGAAACAGCAATTTGGTCCTATATGCATATTTTTACAAAGCACTATAAACTAGTCCTCCTGATTTAGGACAGACTTTGCAAAAACCATTCTCCTGGGCATTCTGGACCTTTCTCCTTCCACCTCCCAGTTCTTTTAAGCTATTGTAATCTTCCTACATAGTTTAGGCTACTGCAGCAGTGATCATAATGATGAACACAATGCAGTTGTGTAAGCAAACTTACCATATCTCCTCTGCAAATGCAATTGTACAATGCTTGGCTCAGAACCTACAAGCAAGTTAAGACATATTGCCATATCCACTGCCTCGGCACTTGTTTTTTTTGCACTGTTTTGTTACAGCTGCATTAATTAAGTGTTTCTGTGCTAAATATCTAAACATTTTTACCTTGTTAACTGTCTTAAGTTAGAACTGCTGCTCTCCACGCAACAGCACCTAGTGGTCATCTGTATAGACATAGTGTGATTCCCTCTTGTAATCTGTGCAGCCGCCAATCTCTCACAGTGCAAGTTTCCATTAAAATACCCTTATTGTCTAGACAGATATTTTAAACTACTACAGCATCTAGTTCCTTGTGTTATTGACTTATTCAATATTTAAATTTCCCTCACTCCTCCATGGTAGATCATCAGCCATGGATATACACTTCCTGACTCTCTCTGTGGCATTTCTGGTTCAGATGGGTATTCTGAGGCATTGTGGCAATTGCTTCATGTACACACTGACAACCCACGTATTATTAATAAAACAGATAAAGTATATGAGAGGTGTAAATATACTTTAAACCCGGAGGCAAAACTCTCTCATACAACCAAAACTAATCTTATAAAGGTTGTCAGTGACACTTGCACCACACCTACTGGATAAAATAAAGACCCTACACATAAAACTACTTATGCTGAGGCACTTACAGGTAACATTCCTAAAACAGTAAGAACTCCTGCACAGCACACTCAAAAGAAAAGTCCTCAGCCATCACATAAACACTCTGTTAAAACACCACTTACAGCTACACATAGTGACACTGTATCCAGTGCCTCCACTGCTAAGCCCTTAAGGCAAACCAGCACATAACCACATTTCATGGTTATTGGTGATTCTATACTGAAGCACACGAATGTCCCCTGCAATAGACTGAGTAAGGAGATAGTCACAGTTAGCTGCCTTTCCTTGGCTAGGATCCATCAAGCTACACAGGCACTTAGGTCATTGAATCACACGTACCAGTGTGACTGTCATAGTCAATGTGGGTGTCTGTGACCCTTGACATATGAAGTCAGACATGATTGAGCTCACTGATTATGTGTCTCAAGCATGTATAAGCCAAGGACAGAGTAGCATAGTACCTTCTTCAAGGATGATACCTAGCTTCGGGTGACAGTTCAAGGGGGTACAATATTTGATGGCCTGGGAGGACATGGTTGACAGACCATACTGCTATGCCAGGGTTGGTCTGCACTTATCCCCTTCTAGGTTTTCTGATATTGACAAAGACCTATTCCAACCACATAGTGCCTTTTTTAGGCAATGCCATACTGATAAACCTCCTAACTTAACTGCACCTACGAAGGAATATCTGAAGGTGGTACTGCTCAATGCTAGAAGTCCTAACAAGAAGCTCTACTCCCTGCAAGCCTTCCCTCCCTGGAGAGTGTAGCCATCTGTGTAGTAATGGAGACATTGTTTAAAGTCATGGAAAGTACCCCAGCAGTGCAAGGTTATAATGTCTTTCACACCTTTACACCAGCTACCGCACAGGAGGTATCTGAAGGTGGAGAAGTTTCAGTCTATATTAAAAAACAACCTTATATCTAGACTATTTAAGTGTATAACCCAGTGGAACTCGTATATGTGCAACTCATCATAAACAGGATCTGGTAACACATCCTTGCAACATATAGGTCCTTCTCCATATCCCAGGAAAGCCAAACCACCTATTTCAATGAGCTAGAGTCCCCCACCATTCAACCCAATATGAAATTCATGGGGGATCTTAACTACCCTTCTACAGACTGGGAATCCTACACCACTTCTAATGCACAAGCCCAGCAATTTCTAAACTTTGTTAATACCAACATCCTGAAACAGTCAGTCTAGTTAACTACCAGGGGGTACAAACATCCTTGACCTTGTACTCACAAGGCGTAACAAACCTGGGTTATGCAGAGCGCCTTAAAGTCTTTTTCCTCTACTCTGTCTGATATAGATTGCTGATGAGTGATCTATGCCTAGCTTACAAAGCATCCACAAACTCCACACCTATGAATCTCCTGCATACTTGTAAGTCAAACAGTAAGAGAAATACAAGGTTTTAGAACCTGAATTTTGTCTGTGACTTAAACAGAACATGCTGGAGAAACAGATATGTGTCCCAGAGACTATCCCCTCCTATGGAACAGGCTTTCCATCCATATGAAGATGAGTTTGTCTATTACCCAATTTAAGCACAACCAAGACCAGTGGATGGGGAATAGGAGATAACACTAGGCGGGTCTATATTATTTTGTCGAATGGCTACTCAGCAAATGGCCATTCGTCAAACACCTATTTTGTGAAGCTGTTCTTCATCAAACAGCAAATTTTAACTAGGACAATCGAGAGGTTATCCACCATCTGTAATTTGCCCTTTTCCCCAATGTAGTGCAATTTCACAGTTGGTATATTTAGTTAGAGGGGTGTGGGGAATATAGCCCCCCCACCTTGGCAGGTTTTAAATTTTATTATTTTTTTGTGGGGGGGAGTCACTCAGTTGGCCAATCACTTGTTTGCCCTATTTAAATTCTGCCATTCGATGAAGGGCGGCTACACTAAATAGGTGTTCTACACATGGCTATTAACTGAACAGCCATTCAACGAAGTGATATAGACCCCACTAGGCATGGCACCCATGTCCGTTATGGACAGAGGTAGCGTATAAATGCCTGGCCCTCAATATCCTGTTTGGACACAGGACACCATTATTCTTTTGGGAAAACTTAGCTAAGCTTTGAAAGGCCCACTTGGGTCATTAGCCTAATAACAATCTATGACTTTATGAATAACAGTAGCTGTTCAAATGACCACTGCTGCAGCAGCTACTCACTCCCTCCTTCACCCTTATTTTTGGTCTAATTTTTTTTTGCTAGGGTGTGGACATGTATTTTTTCCTTTTTTTTACAAATCTCTTCTCAGGACTTAGCACCTCTCTCTGTCTCAGTTGGCATGAAAGCTCTAAAGCGCTAAGCTCCCAAACCTGACTTTTATTAATATCCGCTTCAATTCCAATTGTGGTAGAAACAACGGATCTCATAAAAAAGAATATATAGTCATATTTAGATATGCCACCTATACATTTAACTTCATATTAATTACAGGAGTCAGTTGTGGGCACATTACAGGTGCTGTGAAGAACACTTCTGACTAACATAAAAGACTGAAGTAATACTAATTTCATGAATTTTAATCATACTTTGACTTTGGAATTAGAAGAACATAGGACTTGGAGAAAAGAAACTGAGATATACAACTGAAAGTCAATCATTTTAAACATAGCAATGTCAATATTTTATGAAGCTTTTCATTCATGGGAAATTCAAACATAAAAAATACGTATGATGAATGATGCCTAATTAGATAGTGTCACAGCATGCCAAATATTAGAACATCACACATTTCACAAAAGAATTATAATCTTGGGTTAAGATAATAAAACAAAATTACATTAGCTAGCATTTTGAAACATGCTATATGCACTCTGCCAGTGGCAGTTGTGTAACAGCAATTTCTCATATGAAATGGTAATGGTATAATGCAACTGCCTATGATGTGGTAGGAACTGTGTGTGTGTGTGTGTGTGTGTGTGTGTGTGTGTGGCTCAAACAGCACACACACACGCACATATATATATATATATATATATATATATATATATATAGATAGATAGATATTAAATTACTATAGTAGAGAAGTATATTGCATCTGCATGTGGCCTAATTAAGGGTAGCTGTCTCAGAACTTTATCATTTTTGCCAAGTTAATGATGACACATCAACATGGTTCTGCATATACTTCAGAGCTGCTGCAAGGGAATCTGCTGCCCAGCAAAACACGCATTTTTCAAACCCTTTTGAAGCTATAGTATGTAACTACAAATATAGCTCAATAATGTAGGTTTAAGAATTTGACTTAATGACTGTGAGAGATGCCCCATACATGTATAGAATATAAACAAATGTACTGCAACTTACTTCAGGAAATAATTATTTTCCTTTTAGAATCAATTTAAACACGGTCTATAAAATTATACAACAAAATGTATTTCTCATATTTGATAATTGTGCAGGAGGTTCTGTGAGGTGTTTTGACAACTGTGTGTACAGTTTAAGTACTGCATATCTATGCATTTTGGGTGAGATTAATAAAGGTATCAAATGACATATGGTAAGCTTTATGGGCTGGTTAACAAAAGGTTCACCTTTTAGGTAAGCAAAATGTAGCCTGTTTGCCAAGACAGAATTGCTGCCCTAACCTGTCTTTAGTACGTCATGCACTTATGAAGCAGAAGATAGAGTTCCAAGTTTGCAGCACATTCATGAAAAAGATGTGCACTGACACCACATTCAACAAAACAATTTTTGTCCCAGAGTCACACTACTTCTGCCCTTCGCATTGTGATTCCAATACATACAATTCAACTTAATCACATCCTGGATAATCACATTATATATGCAGGGCATAGGGATAATCACATTATGTATGCAGGCATAGTCCATAAGCAGTGCAGAATGAGTGACATCTTCTGAGTTCACAATTCATAACACAGATGACACTTGGAAGTGAAGGGGAGGAACAAGAACATAATTTAAAAAACCCTACAAGTACATGGTATTGTATATAACTTGTGTTTAGCTGAGTGTGCAAAATGTACACTAGTCATTTTTTTTACTAATACAATACTGTACATTTTGGGCATGTAGGAGCATGACCATATGTGGCTCCTTAGCTCAGGGGCTAGATCACTGGTCTTGTAAACCGGATGGGGCCAAATCACACTGGGGCCTCATTAGTTTGGCATTTAGAAGCTCAGATAGCTCACTTGTTAAAGCATTAGACTTTTAGTCTGATAGTCCAAGGTTCAAGTCTCTGTTCAGGTGTTTCAAGGAACTGTTTGTCTGTTTAGAACTGTTGCTTGATTTTGTGGCTAGATGTTTCCCTCTTGAATGCAGGGCTGGGGGTTTAAATCTGTTGTCTCCTTGTGTGATCCTACATGTATGTTTGTGGCTCCAAATTTCCCTGCTGTTGAGTGGGTTACATCTGCACTGGTCAGGGTTGGGAGATGAGATAATGGTTAAACTGCTTACCTCAAAAGCACAAGGAACAGAGTTTGATTCTCAGCCCCTTAGTGCAAAAAATCTGGTAAAGGCTAAAATAATGAGGGTACTTGTTGAGTCTTTCAACTTTTCCCGGTTAGGGGTTGCCACAGGGGAACTCCGGTCCGCTAATGATTAGTAGTTAATTTTTACATGCCGAGTTACCAGCTCTGATGCACAACCTTCAACGAAGGTACGCCCATTCACTCATGTCTCCACGCAGAAGATGCTCTAGCTGAGAATCGAACCGAACAGCATCTTACTGTGAGACGACAACGCTACCGCAGCACCACCGAGGGTACTAAGGACCATAAATAGGGACATATTTTAAATATTGCTCTTATAAACTTTAAAAAAGGAAGGATATGAACTTTGACACTCAAATGTATGTAATTATTTAGTGACTTCAATCCTCAGTCATTTGAAAGAAAACCACAAATTTTATGAGGAACAGACCAAAAATTTCAGGCAAAAATGTGGACATTCTACAAAAATTTGCACAGTTGAGATGTATTATTCTCAACTTTGAAGGGAAATTGGCCTAGGCTTAAATGACCTGCAAGGGCAGTTAGCCTAGTACTTACCTATGAACTATTAGTGAAACAGTATTGAACAATATGGAACATGACAACATTGTCAGTACATTTTGTTTATGTTTTTTCATACATTTTTTTTCATATATTTATTTATTTTATTTATTAATTATTATTTTATGTAATCAATAATCAATTATATGCATTTCTAGATATGTTTGATAATAAACATTTATTATTTTATTTATTTTTTTCATACATTTTTAAAATACAGTAGTGGAGTTAGATATAAGTTATTCACATTTTTTATATAGGTTTATATGAATTTTGTATAAGTGTAGTATGTTGCTTTAAGACTGGGAGTATTGGTTTTAAATTTTGGCACCAACTAAGTTATTTAAACTGTTTGAATATGAATTGTATTTGTTCTGATGAAGCTCACATTTTAGTGAGTGAAAGCGCTTAACATTGTGAAATAAACTGTATCGCTGTTCTTACTTATAACAGTGGATTTTTGTTGTTTTACTGTTTGGGACATTTGGATGTACTTTCGCGTTCAGATTGGTGGTTACAAGGTATTTTTTATGGACATAAAGGGCTTTATATCTCTCTATGTGTATGGTATTTGCATATTGCTCACACACACACACAAACACACACACTACATTATTATTATTATTCTGTATCCTTTTTCACGTGACAATTCTGTGACTTGCCTCCCATTGATGACAAATCATCTACACACAACTTGGCAAACTACTCAGATGGATGAGACTATTGGTCCTGTTAGGGGAGGGGGGTCGTACCCTTGTAGCTCTTCACAGCTGATGAATCAGGACTCATTTAGCTATGGTTGAGTCCTGCGTCAATGAAAACTGCTCAGCCATTCTGATAGGGCATGCACATATGCAATCATACACACACTCACACATACACACACACACACACACACACACACACACACACACACACATATATTTATATATATATATATATATATATATATATATATATATATATATATATAGATAGATATATATAAATATATATATATATACACACACACACACACACACACACACACACACACACACACACACATATATATGTATATGTATATATATACACACACACATGTATATAGCAGTGGTGGTGCTGCGGTAGCGTTGTCTCCTCATAGCAAGACGTTGTCCCATTCGATTCTCAGCTAGAGCATCTTCTGTGTGGAGGCATACGTGAATGGGGTGTGCCTTCGTTGAAGGTTGTGCATCAGGGCTGGTAACCCGGTACATAAAAATCCGCTACCAATCATTAGCGGACCGGAGTTCCGCTGTGGTGACCCCTAACCGGAGAAACATATAGCACTAATCCTAAACAATTCTGGAAAACTTAAAAAATTAACAAGTAAAATAACTGATGGACTTGTTACCTCTAATCCCACTCAAAAATTCCTTTTGCAAATTAATTCAACAATTAGCTGTAACTATAGCCATGGTTGCCATTCAAACAAGACAGTTCTCCAGTTTATGCCAAAAACTTTTTGCAACTTACCTTTTGGCTCTGCATTCCCTAACTGAGCTCTGCATGACCTCCTGTTTCAAGGAATTATCAGTAATAAATGTCTATAAAGTCTTGGCAATGTTGGACAAGAAGTCAGATAATAAATTTAGTAAGCTGCATCAAGTTTCTAAAAATGGCAATACCACACATATATATAGCGGTGGTGGTGCTATGGTAGCGCTGTTGCCTCATAGCAAGATGTTGTCCCATTCGATTCTCAGCTAGAGCATCTTCTGTGTGGAGGCATACGTGAATGGGGCGTGCCTTCATTGAAAGTTGTGTGTCAGGGCTGGTAACCCAGTACGTAAAAATCCACTACCAATCATTAGCAGACCGGAGTTCCGCTGTGGCGACCCCTAACTGGGAAAAGCCGAAAGACACAAACAAAGATATATATATATATATATATATATATATATATATATATATATATATGGGTCTACTACTAATTACCGACACGACGATTCCCCGACGGAAAATTCACCGACGCCAGATGACCGACACCACAAAAACCCGACAACGCAAAACACCGAACACCATTACACCCCATACACGGGCGTAAACAACACGCGACACTACATAGCATACACACTAGCCCTGACCCAAACCCTAACCCTAAGGTCCGACACTACCGCACACTCTCCCTACCTGCACCCTAACCCTAACTCACTTACCCACCCCTAACCCCAAGCTCCGACACTACCGCACACTCTCCCTACCTGCACCCTAACCCTAACTCACTTACTCACCGCTAACCCCAAGCTCCGACACTACCGCACACTCACCTATCACACACCCTAACCCTACATCCCTCACTTCTGCACACTTATCTGTCCGCTCCCTACTCCTAAATCCCTCACTATCGCATACTTACCTGGTCGCGCTTACACATTCCCCTTGTCGGTCTTCCGGCTGTCGGGATTCCAGCGTGTCGGTCAACTGCATTGTCGGTCGTTTGGTGTCGGTAATTTCTTTGTCGGCGAATCGGCGTTTCGGTAATTAGTAGGGGACCCATATATATATATATGGTACATATAAGAAACATATAGCACTAATCCTAAACAATTCTGGAAAACTTAAAAATTTAACAAGTAAAATAACTGATGGACTTGTTACCTCTAATCCCACTCAAAAATTCCTTTTGCAAATTAATTCAACAATTAGCTGTAACTTTAGCCATGGTTGCCATTCAAACAAGACAGTTCTCCAGTTTATACCAAAAACTTTTTGCAACTTACCTTTTGGCTCAGCATTCCCTAACTGAGCTCTGCCTGACCTCCTGTTTCAAGGAATTATCAGTAATAAATGTGTACAAAGTCTTGGCAATGTTGGACAAGAAGTCAGATAATAAATTTAGTAAGCTGCATCAAGTTTCTAAAAATGGCAATACCACTAATAAATAAGACATTAGCTCACTTAGTTAAACTCATTCTCTTACCATAAATAGTGACACAATTCCTTTCAAACACGGTATTACTATACCCCTTAATGAATTTTGCTCCATTATCATTTCCTCAGCAATTCAGAGCAATTACCAACAAATGACCCGGGTCTATATCACCACATTGAATGGTAATAAGTTTGAATGCCCTTTGTTTGAACCAAAAAATCCGAAATCCCTAAACAGTGAAGTTCTTCGTGGCTTTGCTATTTGTTCCACTGTATGCAATCTTGGAGTTGGTATAGTTAAGTGGGGGGGGGCACAGCCCCCCACGTTGGAGGGTGTGGAAGGCAAAGCCCCCCCACTTAGTTTGTTTTAAAGTTGTGATTTTTTTTTTTCACAGAACAGGGATTTTTTTCCCTGGGAAAAACATTGCTGTTCCGTCAGTTCGCTGTTTAGAGTTTTCAGACTTTTAGGTTCGAACAAAGGGCGTTCAAACTTACCACCATTTGATGTGGTGATATAGACCCCAAATGACCTATAAGGAATCTCTTTGAGAAATTTATATATAATCAGATATTCACAAGCTGACCTTCTATCTGAGGCAGTACATGCCTTATAACAAGTTAACCATGAAAGTTTTACGCACGGTAACTGATACAATTTTTAATAACATGAAACATGCCCTCCTCACATGTTTTTTACATGAATTGTATATTTGATACTATGGCCCATTCCTTCCTGCTGGATAAACAAAAAAGTTAAACTTTCGTACAAATCCAGTCTCTTGGCTAAGCAGTTACCTAACAAATAGAATGTATATGATGATGGTACATTCTGTTGTGGGGTTCCCCAGGAGCCAGTGCTGGGCCATAGCTTTTCTTCTCTCCTTGTAAATTACCTCAAATTAAACTTCCTGAATTTAAACGTTAATTAGATACACATATTCTGTTACTGAATTTGGATTACTAATTTTGCAATTTACAGACAGACATTTCTGTTTTCAAACTGGAACCACAAAAACATTTTTTTTAATTTTTATATGTTTCCTGACCACCAGGTAAGCCCACTGGGGAAACTGTCTCGTTTCAGGGGCAACACAGGAGCACTATGTGTTAGTGTCTAGCTTAAATGGAAATAATGAAACCCAGCACCATGGGCACAGGAAGCTGCTCATTAACATCTCAGAGATTTAGTCCTGTTTGCTAACTCCCAGATGCATTATAATAAATAACTAGGCTGTGGTGTGCACATGTATTCTCGGACAACTAACCCCCTCCCACTTTTTTCCACCCCCACTGAGTATTACCTTCAGCGTATGGTTCTCTCTCCCTAGTTTCTGCATTACTTTTGCTTGTAACTAACTGCATGAAAGTGTGCAACTGGCAAAGACTATCCTGCCTGTCTCCTCTCTTTTCTTAGCCAAGGACTCAATAAATCTAAAACATCTGCCCATACTCACCAAGTCTCTCCCCTCTAAACATTGTACCACTCACCTCTAAACTTAACTGCAAGTCCTAATGATAGTTTTTTTGAAGAACAGCGACCTGCCGTTCCTAGCTCTGCCCACTCCATTAACCCTTGCTTCACTCTGGCTCATTCCACTTACCTACCCTACCCCCATTCCCATACACCCCTGCATGCTCTATATTTATAGATAACTATTCGGTTCCACACCCTTCCCAACTCCTCCCTTTCCACCCCCTCATCCTGTAACATGCTCACCTCCTCCCACCCTTTTCATAGCCCTCTATCAATGCTCCTCCTTATCAATTAAATTCTCCACTATCACTCCTCCCACTTAGTCCACCCAGTCTCTATCCATCTCTCATAAACCTCCATACACAACCTAATCTACTATACACTCCCCTAGCATCTTAAACTCTTACACATATCCATTGTACTCCCCTACCCAATACATTCCACCACTCTCTCATTTCATTTCATCCCAATCTAATCCCTTCTCCAGCTACTCTCACCCTCTTCCTTCATTTTATCTCATTAACTAGCTGCCTCTCTAAACCCTCACCTCTCCTGTATGTTTTACTCTCCTCTCTCTTTACTATCTTCTCTCACTGTACCTAAGGGACACAGGCAACAGTTACATACTCTCCATATATCTTCTCCTATCTCACACTCTTCCATTCCCTTTTCCTGAACTCTCAATAACTACACTATCCTATTCACTTACACCTACTGATTGCCTTCTACTTCCCAGTTTCCACACATGCTTCTTACTCTCACGTCCACTCCTCTTCTACTACTCCTAACCTACCTCTCCTCTTATCACACTCAAATAAATCCCCTTCACCTATCACCTATCTCCACTCACTATTCCTTACACACCCATACTCATCTGTTCTTCACAATGTCACATCACTCTTCATACCTCTCAACCTCTTAAAATAAGAAATCTGCACAAAGCCTTGAAAAATGTGGTACAAATTGAGACAAATTTTAAATATTGCTCTTACAAACTTAGAAAGTTGATAGAATGACAGGTTTTGCATTAGCATGAATTTTCAGAAGGGTATGAAGTCTAAAACTTAAATGCCTGTCATTATTTTAGAACTTCAAGGTTTAATGATTTGCCAGTAATTTGCCAGAAAACCACAATTTTATGAAAAACGGACCAAGAATATAAGGCAAAAATCTGGATATTCTGCAAAAATCTGTACAGAGGTATGTCACTCTTCCATATCTCTAACACCCACCCCCACAAAATTACAACTGACCATCATACCTCTTATCACTTAAAAAGTAAGCAGAAATATCACTTCCTACACCTCCTACTTCATACACTTATCTACCCCCAAAATAAGGTACTCCTCTCTGGAGACATTCACCCCAACCCTGGACCACATTCCAGCCCACCACTCAACTAAACTTACCACTCAACATGCACCACAGTCTCCAAACTCATCTACTAAGAATCTAACTTTATACTCACTCAATATATGCAGCATCATGAACAAAACACTTATCAAAATCAAAGAAAAAAATGCAAAAACCTAATAAACCCAAAAGGTGTACACAGATTTGGAGTACCAAACAGCTTTAATCCTGGTGCCTCATTATTTTGCCTTCAAGGGATGTCAACTTATCAAATTATAAAGCTTAAATATACTAAACAATTAAACAATTGTGTTTCAAACTTTGTCTATACATCCCACTTTTAAAGTGACCAGTGCACATTATACATAAACACATCCCTTAGTCATGAAAAACTACTACATTTCCCATAGAACTTCAACAGCATTAAAATTATAAGATAATTACAATGAATTCTACAGCGGCATCAAAAAAATTCAACCAAGTTTACATAAAATATGACGACACTCTCTCATAATGTGTGTGTGTTGTTTGTCGTTCGGCTTTTCCCAGTTAGGGGTCGCCACAGCGAAACTCCGGTCTGCTAATGATTGGCAGTAGACTTTCACAAATGCAGAGGTGCCAGCTCGATGTTCAACCTTCAGCAAAGGTATGCCCATTTACACATGTCTTTCGAACGCCCACCCAGACATGCAGACTCCACACAGAAGGCACTCCCCGCACTCCAGCCGAGAATCGAACGGGAGAACCTCTTGCTGTGAGGCAACAACACTACCGCTGCACCACCACTGATGTCTCGTAATGTGTGTATGTACTCATATAAAAATATATACACACATATATACATATATGGACATACTGTCAATGAAATTTCTTCAAAAATTTAACAACACTTCCTGATTTAATCCACGTGGGACCAAGGTTCCAAAATTATAAATGAAAGTAGTCTCCAGCTGATTTAACTTATTAGCAAATAGAGTACAACTACCACAGTTGCCAGATGGTTGGGCTAATACACTATAAAACAGGGAATCAAAATTTCCCGAATGGGCTTCAAAAAAATGTTCTGCCACTGGACTGAAGCCTCTATTACCCCTTCTAATATTTCCAAAATGTTCCAACATTCTAATCTTAACTTTTCTTTTGGTCTGACCTATATATCATCTAACCTCATCACACCCACAACCCAGAATGTATATAACACCACATGATTGACAATTAAACCTTGCTTGAGAGTCAAATCTGTACCAATTGATCATAATATTAGATACATTTCTGATTCTATGGCACACACTGCATTTCCCACAAGGAAAAGACCCTAATGATGGGTGCGATTGGAAATTGGGTAGTTCAACAATTCTTTTAGATTTAAAAATCTACCAAAAGAAAAAGTCACATGTTGTGGAAATAAAGTGCTGAGTTTATCATCAGCCGTTATCATTGGCCATAACCTTGTAACCACCTGTCTGAGTGTGTCTGCAAAGGGACTAAACCTAGTAACATAAAATATTTTATTTTCTGTCCCCTCCTCTCTTGAAGTAAATTGAATTTTATGTCCATACTTACTATTCACATGCAACTGTTCCCTACTTATCACATTATTCAACAATTTATTCTTTGCTTCAATAAGAATAGATCTAGAATACCCTCTGGCCGATAATCTTGCTTCTACTTCAGCCACAGATTTCTCTTTAGAAGCCATCTCAGAAGTATTCATCCATACTCTTCGAAATTTACCATAAGGCAATGACTTAATGAGATGTTCAGGATGCATGCTGGAAGCATGCAAAAAAATATTCACAGCAGTACTCTTCCTAAATGGAACATATAACTCACATCTCATTCACAAAAAACTGGACATCCAGAAAATGAATGGTACTGAAGTCTGTGTGACAACAAAACTGTAAACCATGACTGTTAGAATTCAGATCCCCCACAAATTTCTCAAATTCATATACAGGTCCCTTACATATGAAAATCAAATTGTCTGTGTATCGCTTGTAAAACATCACCTTCTCCTTGTAGTAAATATGGCTGTACACAAACGGCTTTTCAAACTCCCCCATGTACAAAACAGCATAAGAGGGAGCAAAAGGAGCCCCCATAGCAATGCCCTTTATCTGCAAATAATGTTCCTTGTTAGAACTAAAATAGTTGTGTGTTAAGGAAATTTCAAGTAACTCCAAAATGTAGCCACTGTGGGGCCCTTCACCCAGTATTGATGCCATAGCTTCAAGACCCTTACCTGCTATAATATTCGTATACAAAGAAGAAATATCCAAAGTGGCCCAAAATATTCTCTTTTCTCCACATGAGATTCTGCATTAGAACACAAAGCTCTAGTGTGTTCTTTATGTGGGCTGGTATGGAACTCAAATGCATTTTAAGTAAAGAGTCCAATAATACCCCCATATTTTCCAGGCAAGAACTGATGCCAGCAACAATCGGTCTCCCTGGTGGCCTGCTCACATTCTTCTCAATCTTTGGTATAGCATAAAAATATGGGTCTTGAGCATTGACAACAACCAGCTTCTTAACAGACTGTGATGAAAGGAACCCCAGTCTTTCCCCCTTCTCTAATAGTTCACTTAACTCAATTTTAAACCATGCAAGACGGTTGTAAGGGAGCTTAATATAAATTCTGTTGTCACACAGAAGTTCAGTTACCATGTTCTGGTAGCCAGCTTTGTCCATAATAACCCAGTTACCAGCCTTGTCTGCTACCCTAAAAATATAATCTCTTATCTGGCCACGAAGTTTTGAAAATTCCTACCATTCTTCTTTACTTAAATTAAATTGTTTACATTTAAATTTACTAAATCCTTTTTCAATCTTATTCAACAATTTTTCAAACATAGCAACAATAGGAGACAGTTTAGGGGGACAAAAGGTGTTTTCCACATTAGGTCAACTAGATCAACCAAACAAAAAGGGTGGAGGAGTTGCCATTTTATACTCAGACCATCTGAACCTGTCTCCACTATCAAGCCTACCCCCTCTTTCCACCCAGCAGAAATTTTACTTGCTAACTGTAAACTGAATAAACACAAAACCCTTACAATAGATGCTATATACATACCCCCCCGGTGACAACATTCCTTTATTAGAACAAATCCTATCATGGCTCACCCTAAATATACCTAACAAACCACTGTACTAGGAGATAACAACATCAACTCATCATCCCAAACCTCCAACTCACCCACATCATCCATAAACTTATGCAGCTTCAGTCAACTAACCTCTACCCCCACTCACTTTAATAAGCCTAAAAACTCAAATTCTACTATAGACTGAGTACTTCACTCCAACCCCAACCAATATCACCACCCAAAAACTTTGCCCGACTCCATCAGTGATGACTCACCTATCTGTGCCCACAGATTCCCCCCTCACCAGCAAAGGTCACATAAATATAAAAAATGTAGCAGCATCTCTAACTTCCAGTCTGCTTTATTCAATATCATGTTCTGTATTAACTGGTCCTTTCTATCATACTTCCCTCTGGATGATGCAGTCCAAAAATTGAATTCCATATTTATTAATATCCTCAATTCACCCGCCCCCCCCCACTGCACAATTAGAATTAAATCTCTCTGCTTCGCCTGGCTAACCCAACCCACATGCACTCTAATGCACAAAAGCAATAATGCCTGGAAACGTTAGATTAAAACTAAATCTCCCTCCCATCTACAAACATAAAAAGAACTTTGCAACTTACTCAAAAAACAAGTTAACATCGAAAAGATAAACTTCTACCTTAATCCCCAAACAACACATCACAAAAACCCAAAAAAATTCTGACAGCATCAATCAAAATATTACACCCAGGAAACCCTTCAACACCTAACTCCTGTCCTAACAATACCCCGCTTGAAACAGCTGCCTTACTTAATTCCTGCTTCATCAGTAAACTTACACCAACATCTAACTCGCCTAACACCTTAGAATCCTCTTACACCACACCAAACCAAAATAACTATCTTTCAAATCCATTCCCACAAGCTACATAAAACATCTCCTATCCAAGCTTAAAACTTGCTCTCCCTCTGCCAACAAACTGGCTCCACTTTACCTTAAACTAGCTCCAAACTCTATAGCTTATCCTATCTCCAACCATATAACCTGTTCTTTATCTGAATCCACAGTTCCCACAATGTGGAAACAATTCTTTACCATACTCATTCACAAAGGTGGAAATTCCACTGAATAAACCAACTACCGACCTACTGCCATAATCTCCCCCCCCCCCCTCAAAAAAAAGTGGATACACAAACAAATCCTGGATTATCTACTCTTGGAAAACCTACTCACCCCCACCCATCATGGCTTCCATCCCAACCACAGTACCTCAACAGCCCACATCTCCTTTACCAATTCTATTTGTCTGGCCAGAGATAACAAACATCTCTAGTCTCTTCCTAGATCTCTCAAAAGCCTTTGACACTGTCTCCCACCCCATGCTGCTTTCTAAATTCTCAGACCTCAACCTCTGAAACCCCACCCTCTCCTGGTTCACCAGCTACCTCTCAAATAGAAAACAGTCAAATGGCTCTCCATACTATCACCCTTCCTCCTCATCAAGATGGGGGTTTCCAAGGCTCAGTCCTTGCTCCTTTAATGTTCAACATATTTACCAATCACTTCTTTGCATCCTGTCCTCAATCCACTGTCATTCAATATGCAGATGATTCTACTATCATCATTACCTCCAACACCATCTCTGATCTGCTTACTCTCACCCAAAACCCATTTGACTCTGTTGAAATATGACTGATTAACAACCAACTAATTCTCAGTCCTAAAAAGACTCCTGCTATTTCTCCCAAAATCACTCAACACCACAAACCCAACTTCTCCTTAACATCTCTTAACAATACTGTCATCAATGTCGAAACCCACACCAAGCTTCTGGGCACCATTATAGATGATCAGCTTAAATTTGACCTACATGTTTAACACTGTATAAAGAAAACTCACCAAAAACTTGGTCTACTCTATAGAAACAGAAAATTCCTTATCAATGAGTCTCATACCTCTCTTGCCTATGCCCACCTTCTACCCAGCCTTCTCTATAGCTCACAAATCCTAACCAGCCTGCAATCAGGACTACTAGGTAAACTCAAAGCCACCTATAACAAAATTGCCAGGTTTGCAGCTAACCAGAACTATTCTTCACACCACTGTGACTCACTCAAGGCTTTAAATTGGTTAGAGTTCCCACACCAACTACTGCCCTTTCAGCTACTTATCATTCATAGCATCCTAAATAAACCCTCCTCCTGCCCAAACATCTCCTCACTTCTCTCTCTTTACACACCATGTAGAAACCTCAGGAGTTCTGAACAACTATTCTTAGACATATACAAACCTAAAAGATCAATAGGCCAAAATGTATACAATTATACTCCAGCCCTCTCCTGGAACAGTCTTCCCTTCACTATCCACAAAATACCACACACACATGTTGTTGTTGTGTCTTTCGGCTTTTCCCGGTTAGGGGTCGCTATAGTGGAACTCCAGTCCGTTAATGATTGGCAGTAGATTTTTACATGTCGAGTTGCCAGCTCTGACACACAACCTTCAACGAAGGTATGCCCATTCATGCACGTCTCCACACAGAAGACGCTCTAGCTGAGAATCTAACAGGACGTCTTACTGTGAGGCGACAACGCTACCGCAGCACCACCACCACAGTATTACCACACACATATGAATTAAAAAAAAAAGCTCTCAAATAGCACCTCAAGTCTTGGACATATTGTAAAAACCCTCCCTGAATATCCTTTGCTCATTCTAACCCAACCTTACTTACTTCTAACTCTTTACAACTTCTCTGATATCTGCACTGTAATTTTGTTCTACTTACTTCCTCTCACACTTTCCTTCTTCTTCCTACTGATCTCACTAACTTTGTCCCTTAAACTCCCTCTCACTTTATTACAAGACCCCCCCCCCCCACAATCTTTTCCTAGACTCTCTCTTTCCATCTCACAATGTTTCTCCTCCTAGTTTCCCTATACAATAATGTATCCCGAAAAATTAAGTAAAGCCATTGCAGTTCTAAATTTGGTTTATCTGTAATTCACTACTTCTTTCCCACTGGTGTAAACTATGAATGTTACTAATCATTAAAAGCTACTTTTGGAATCTTTTCATGTGCTCTTGTGAAATTTTTACTGTAAAAATTATACTTACTCGTGAAGCTTTTCTCTTGGGGCCTCCTCTGAAAAAGAGCTCTTGTTCAGCCGGACTTTCCCAGTCAACAAATGTCAAATAAACCTTCGGAAATCAGCAGTCATAATGTTTGCCCCTCCAAATGACTAATGTAAGAAAACTCATTAGTCCTTCAGGATTCCCCAGATAATATCCCCCATATCAAGCAGCAGAGATAGCTAGGACAAATTTATTAACCTCTAGGACCACAGCAGGTTTTGGTAAAACCATTTTATATGGATTTATTGAGGGCTCTTCTCAGCCTTCCATCTCCTATCCTGTTTCTTGAGCTTTTTTACTCTCCCTACTGTTTAAAATAATGCAAAAGTGATATGGAAGGACATGGTACAGTTATGTGAAATGTTACCAGAACAGGAGATGTCCTTTTCTTCACTGCAGCAGCATTCATTCCCTCACTCCAACCCCATTATGTTTGTTCTGTTTAGATTCCCTTCTGGCTGAGGGTTTCTCCTTTTTCTTCTGCATTTTTTCCTTCTTACAATGCATGAACTACTTTGTCCTATAGAATCTCTTCTCTTTTGGGGCAATTCAGTTCTGGGTAGCTGCGTCCACACATCCCTTTTATGTCCTATGTGTGACATACAGCACATATAAGATCATTAGGCTTTGGTATACTGGCCAAGCTGCCCTGGGTGTAAAATCACTTCTGTTTAGAATACTGCAACAGTGAAGAGAAAGACATCTACTGTTATGGTAAGATGTTACACAACCCCTTTTGTAGACCATCTTTAGTAAAAAATGTATTAAAACCTAAACTAAAATATGGACTTCCTATTATTGTTTTTCATTCCTGCTGCAACTCTAACCTTCTTCAAAGCAGTTAGTAGAATACATAATGTAGTCCTTTTGGCTCATTTACACAACCATTATTGTAACCTGCTAAAAAGAGTAATTGGCTACCAGTGTAGAAGAGCAACACTTTTACCAGTTTAACAATCAGCAAATATGAAAAAAACTAGTATTGTCATTTTAATCCACATTTTTTATAACTGCTAAACAATGTCTAGTTTCACTACTCATTTTCAACAACTTTAGGCAGCATTAGTAGTAATATATGCATGGGTGGCCACGGTGGTGCAGCGGTTAGAATTGTCACCTCACAGCAAGTGGCTCTCCAGTTCAATCCTCGGCTGGGGTGCTTTCTGTGCAGAGTCTGCATGTCCTCCCTGCGGTCGGGTGGGTTTCCTCTGGGTGCTCCCTTTTCCTCCCAAAGACATGCTGTAGGTGGATTGGGCACTCTAAATTGACGCTAGGCATGAGTGTGTGTGTGTGTGTGTGTGTGTGTGTGTGTGTGTGTGTGCCTTCTGTAGAAGGCTGGGTGCCAGGCTGGCAACTCAACACCATAAAACTCCACTGCCAATCATGAGTGGACAGGTGATCTGCTGTGGCGACCCCTAACCGGGAAAAAGCCAGAAGAAGTAGTAATATATGCCTAAACACTGAAATGAACATAGGAGTTTTATTTATTTATTTATTTACTATGAACCTATGAGCCTAATTATATTGATTATAAATCTCTGCTCCCATTATTCTTTAATACTCCATTTCATAGTAGTCTCTTCTAGTGTTATAGCTGCCAGGATTCACTTACTTTCCTGTCATTAACATTATTAAATAATAGTAAAATGTTTGTCACTACCAATGGATTTCTTAGCAATCGTAACATTATCCCCAATAGTTTCTAACAATCTCTCCCTACTGAATTTCTAAAGCAACCATTACAATGCAGAATTCTGCCATGAAGTTTTCACTGCAGTTTGACTTTCTATAATTTCTAACTCAGCCATAATCAATGTGAAATGTTTACTTGTTAGACTGTTCTTAGATTTCCATATTTGAGTTACTGTTTTCCTAGCTTTTAAAATTGCTAAAGCTAACATTGCCCTCTCCATCATATTACACTGAATATCTTTATCCCACCCTAATACTAGGTTTCATATCCTTTTGTAATAATCCAGCTACTAGGTTTGCAGTTTTAATTTTTAATAATAATTATGCATGACAGAACAAACAAAACGTATGTTCCCACATATCCAGCTCAACTTTGTGACAACACCAACAATGGGGATCTAGATTTGAAAACAAGAAGTTATGTATTCACCATAACGTTCGATGTATGTAGTCTCACCTCACATTCTTACCCGTGGGTGCATACTCCTCAGAGACTGAACAAATTATGTTATGTATTCCAATCTTGCCTACATTCTTGGCTCCGACTCGACCATACTCTAGCTCGAAGTCTCGTGGTTAAGAGGTATCCCATGGTGCAATGCGCCTATTCCCCAGATCTTGTTTGCAGTGAGCTCACACACACACACACACACACACACACACACACACACACACACACACACGCACACACAAAGAAACATGTTGAGAGGAAGAACCAACTCAACCTATCAAGAAGAAGTGCTGCAACCAGAGACTCTACCTCTAGGTCCTCCAGGTGTGTTAGTAAGAATGTGAGGTGAGATGGACTACATACATTGACTGTTATGGCGAGTACATAACTTCTTGATGTTATGTAATCCAATCTCGCCTACAGTCTTACCCATGGGACAGCGTCCCTAGCACCTAGACCTTGGGCGGCTCACTGGAAAATACTCCTGAGCACTGTGGAACCAAATGAGGATCTGCCTCTTGACACCAGATCCAATTTGTAATGAGTAATATAGGTGTGAGGAGATGCCCAAGTAGCTGCAGCATAAATATCATCCATAGACATCCTAGCCTGAAAGACAGTAGAAGTAGAAACCAAACTAATAGAGTGAGCCTTTACCTTGAAGGGTAATTCCTTGCCATTTGGAGAATAGATGAAGGAAATGCAGCAAGAAATCCATCTGGACAGAGTTACTTTGAAAACTGAAGTCCCTAGTCTGTTTTCCCGAAAAGGAGACAAAAAGTTGGTCAGATTTTCTAAAATTTATTGTTCTATGTAAGTAGAAATGTAATTGTTTGTGGACATCTAGCTGATGAAAATTAAATTCTGCCTTGTTAGAGAATCCAGGGAAAAACACAAGGAACTCCACAAACTGGTTGAGACTGACCACTGAAGCAACCTTAGGCATAAAGGAAGGATTAGGTTTTAGCAAAACCCTATCCTTGTGAAATATCAAGTAAGGGGGCCGGACTGATAAAGCTTGGCGTTCAGAGATCCGCCTAGCCGAAGTGATGGCTATCAAAAAGAGTGTCTTCCAAGACAAAAATTTTAGGTCACAGGGTGCCACGGGCTCAAAAGGAGGTGAGGTAAGCTGCTATAGCAAAAAAATTAAGGTCCCATGGCATAACAAGACTGGACGTTGTAGTAGCATAGTTACTTTGAGAAAGGCCCTACAAAGTCTATGCACCATTATATTGGGTTCATTAGCAACATGAAAAGTAGAAATGGCTGCCAACTGTAGTTTAATAGTTGCCGCAGCAGATCCATGACTAAACAGTTGAGATAGGAACTCTAAAATCAATGAGATGGGAGATATATAGGGATCAATCTGTCTTTCATGAGCCCAAATGGAAAATCTCTTCCACTTACTGGAATAAATCTTCCTAGTAGAAGGCTTGTGGGAGGAAGAAGAATATGAACCACCTCCGGTGAAAAATCATGAAGCTGGACTAGGGATGGAATTGGAGCAGCCATGCTGTCAACCTGAGGGTTTGGATGGAGGGGTGGAACTGCCCTGACATATGAGTCAATAGATCTGGCTCTGGGTCCAGAATCCACGGCTCATCCATTAGATAAGGGTGAAGAAAGGGAAACCAGATCTGACGAGGCCAGTGTGGAGCAATCAGTATCATTTTGCTTCCCAAAGACTGTGCTTTCTGAATACCCTTCATTATCAGGGGAATTGGAGGGAAGGCATAGAGAAGACTGGAGGGTCAATCGTGAACTAGAGCGTCCCTGGGTGTTTCCCCTTTTGGGAGAATAAGGATGACGTAGCTGCTGCATTTGGCATTGAGGGGGCTGGCAAATAGATCACAGCAAGGCTGACCCCATCTGTGGAAAATCCATTCTGCCACCTGTTCGTTCAGGGACCACTCGTGAGGCATCAGAATAGCTCTGCTCAGCCTGTCGGCAATCACATTGGACTTTCCTGGAATGTGCATTGCCACTAGAAAGCACTGGGAAGATACTGCCCACTGCCACACTCGAAAAGCCTCTCTGCAAAGGGGATAAGAACTGGTTCCTCCCTGTTTGTTCAGATACCAGACCACAGACATGTTGTCCGAGTGGATTGCAATTGTCCCAAGAGGAAGAAAGCTGTGAAGTGCTTGCAATGCTAATAGCACCGCTCTCATCTGTAAGACATTGATATGCAAATGTATCTCATGTTCCTGCCATGTGCCTTGGACAGTCCTGCCGAGATAATGCCCCCTCACCCAATCTGGGAGGCATCCATGGTCAGAGTGGCAATCGGAGGAGGAAGAACGAAATGCATACCTGTGTTGAGATTGCTGGTCTGAAGCCACCAGCGCAGATCCTGCTTGAACCTGTCAGTTATTACAATAAGATGGGAGAGAGGAAGGTGCTGAAGAGACCATTGGGAAAAAGTAGCCACTGAAGAATCCTCATGTGAAGTCTTGCAAGAGGGACTAGCATAATCGTGGCAGCCATGGTACCCGACAGCTGGAGGACCACTTTTGCCGTGACCTTCTTCAGTGGTAGTATAGCGTAGACTTGTTGCTGGAACACCTGAATTCTCTCTTCTGGCAGGAAAACCTTCATGAGCACTGTGTCTAATTCGGCACTGATAAAGGTGACACACTGCGAGGGCAACAATGCAGACATTTCCCAATTCAAGGTGATCCCCAGACTTTGGCACAGTGCAATAGTGGTGTCCCTGATCTGTAGTAGTAGATGCCTGGTGATGGCAGACAGGAGCCAGTCATCCAGGTACGGAAACACTTGGAATTCCATACGCCTCAAGTGAGTCGTTACCACTGCCATGCATTTGGTGAACACCCTGGGGGCTGTGGTGAGACCAAAGGGCAGGGAGCGATACAGAAATGACTGGCTCCCAGCCAGAAGAGCAGGTGACTTCTGGATGCCCTGTCCATTTTTATATGGTAGTAAGCATCCTTGAGGTTGATGGAGCACATCCACACATCTTTCCCTAATAACTGGAGATTGACTGTAAGGTGACCATGTAGAACTTGGACTTCTCTACATGAAGGTTCAAATGGCTGAGATCCAAAATGGGTCTCAGGTCCCCTGTTCTTTTCGGCACCAAAAAGAATCTGGAGTAAGTCCCTAATCCTACTTGGTCTGAGGGGACAGCTGGATGGCTCCTTTTAACAGCAACTTTTGAAGTTCTAAGGTTGCGGAAACTCTTTGACTGGGTGGAACATCTGGGATTCTTTTGTTTGGAGGAGGAGATGAAAGAAAAGGAATGTGATAATCTCTGGAGATTATCTCTAATACCCACTCGTCTTGGGTGATGTCTCACCAGGCTTCTGTGTATATAGAAATGCGACCCCCGACTGGCTCCAGAGACGCGCAGTCGGGCCTCCTCTCAGGAGCGCTGGTAGGGGGAGCCACGAAAGGAATCGCAGTCTCCCTGGTTACGTGGGCCTCCCCTGCCTCTAGGGCGGCATCTAGTTGAATTTCCACCTCCTCCACTGCCTCTGGAGGGGGAATCACTCCGTGCATCATGAAAAACACTCTGTGATTTTCTGAACCACATTTTCCCACCCTTCTGGCCCTTGGGATAAGGTCTAGAAGGCATGGAAAAATGGAATCCCACAGCAGACAGGGTTCTTCCTTCCTGCTCGCACCTAGTGAGAGTATCCTTCACCTTGGTTCCAAACAAGGATGAACCATCAAAGGGCACATTGGTGAAGGTAGACTTGAAGGCCTCCGTGAAGTTGCACAGGCGCATCCAGGAGTGTCTCCTAAGAGAAACTCCGGAACCTGCAGCCCTGCTCACTCCATCGGCTGTGTACGAGATCAGTCTCATGGAGGAGTTAGCAATAGAATTTAGGGTAGACATATGTGCATTGACTTTCTGAGCCACAGCACCAGAAACGTTACCTTGTAGAGAATCTCCCAACTCCTTTAGAAGATCTCTTTGGAGCCATGTAAAATGTGATAAGTAGTTCAGCGACCGCAGTGTAAAGGCCATTGAAGAGAACACACGCTTCCCATACCTGTCCATAGCCCTGAACTCCTTGTTAGGGGGATGGACGGTAGATGAAGTTTCTGCAAGTTCCTTATTGGTGGCTGCTGCCACCACCATGGCATCTACTGGAATGCCTTTTGAAAGAAATTCTCTATCAGGGAGAGCAGACAAAAACTTGTTGGGTCTCCTTGGGACAGGTTCCACAGTGTCCGGAGTTTCCCACACCTTTCGACAAATGAGGTCCAGGAGTTCCCTGAGTGGGCAGGAAACCCAAGAGGTAGAGGGTTGGGAACCAAAGGCCTTTAGGAACCCTGACTCCTCCTCAGAAGGGGCTTTAGATGGCCAGTCACCTCTCTGTCTAAGTATTTCCAATATATCTGAAAAAGAGATATCATCAGAAGACAACTTAGGGGACCCATCTGACTCCTCGAGGTCAGTGTCAGATGTGACGGACTCAACTTGGGAGTCAAGGTGCTTCCTCTTGCACACTCTCTTTCTGGGTGGCTTCTGAGGTAAAAACCCCGGGGAGGCTTCAGAAAGCTGGGGACCACTCATGGAGATAGCCTGAAGCCTTAGGTCTCTGCTGTCCCTAGATAGAGGGTGATCTGATACTGATATTGGTGCTGGAGGGGGAAGAATGTCAGTACCATAGGATGCAGCTGATGACCTGGCCAGCACACTCCTCATGACCTCGAAGGCTGAACCCCCTGGCTCCGTAGGTTGAATAACCGCAGAAGACAACCTCAGAGCCGAGGAAATAAGGTCCGAAGCCGATGTTGGGTCCACGCTCACAAAGCGCCGAGAGGAAGGCTCGGAGCTGAAGAAGATTGACCCGATACCTCCCTCTCGGCCCCGACCGGACAGCTGTGGACCCTGGACCCCATGGACGGCGCCAACTGGGTCGGAGCGGAGATCAGAGCCAAGGTGCCAGAAGGGGCAACTGGAGCCGATCTCGAGACATCAGACGGAACCGACAACTCAGACTCCGAAGAAAGGTCTGGAGGAGGAAAAGCCAAAGATGAAAGGGGGATGGGCTCCGGAGCACATTGGGCTGGAGCCAAAAGCAATTTAGCCAGCACCGATGACTGAAGCAGTTTCTTCACCACTCTATCGACATCGTCATCGGAAAGTGTCCTGGAGGATCTAGAGGACATGGTCGGGGATCTGGATCTCCCTATAGAGGGGGACCTACAAGTAGGGGAGACCGGTCGAAAAACTGGAGACCAGCTCCAAACTGACACATCTGACCTCGGGTCCAATAAACCTGGAGCTGAAGTAGACATCACAGAAGCACTGTCTTCTATCGGCTCTGAAGCAAGTGGAGCCAAAGAAGCTATAGTTGTATTAATAATTTTCTCCGGTGGCTCAGAGGAGACTGACGGAGCCGGAGAGCGCTTCTTAGGTGACTTTTTATCCAACTTTTTATCTGATTTGGGAGAAGACTTTGAACTCGAGGATCTCTCCAAATCCTCTTCAAAAGATGGTTTCAGCAGTCCTCTCAAAATCAGCTTGTTCTTCCTCTCTTGCAGCACGCGGGGGCTAAAAGTGTGACAGAACAAGCAGGATTCCTGTAAATGAATAGCCCCCAAGCAATACACACATACAGAATGCCCATCTGTCAGAGACATTTTGTTGTTACAGTTAACACACTTTTTGAAGCCTGAAGGCCTGTGCTCTTTAGACTCCTTGGACATGTTGAGACAAGAACACACACACACAAGGGAAAACGGTAGGGGCACCTTCACCACAGGAACAAGAAGTGCGAGAAACTAGCCTCTAACTCAAATGGCCTACAAACCGCAAGGTAACACAGGGAGGACTAGGTCCTCTAAGTTAAACGGACCTAGCCCAGGAAAAACCAACAGGGGAACAATTAACAGTCACACCACAAATATAGCATTTAAGTAATCCTCTCCTGCCAAGGGGGATTAAACTGGTAAACTAACAGAAAGAACAACAGGAAAAACCAGGGGAGGACTAGGTCCTCTAACTGAAACGGGCCTAGCCCATAAACACCAGGTAAAGTGGGATACCAGAAGAGACACTAAACAGCTAAAAGCAAAAATACACACACACTAGCTATTAAAATATCTTTTGGAGCTACTAAATTGAACAAAATGTAGTAAATTTGTACTTAGCCACAGCCAAGAGCGAGACCGCGTCCGAGCTGTAGAAGCGGCAAACGAGATCTGAGGAATAGGTACATTGCACCATGGGATACCTCTTAGCCACGAGCCAATTGAAGACTTCGAGCTAGAGTATGGCCGAGTTGGAGCCGAGGTTCAGCTCTGAACCCACGAGTAAGAATGTAGGCGAGATTGGACTACATAACATCATTTGTTCAGTCTCTGAGGAGTATGCACATATTTTTGGAGATGGTTCATAGGTTCATAGGACGATACTAAGCTATTGGCCCGGAGGCCCTTATAAGCCTAGCCAAGAATTTCACCCATGTTCTCACAAAGTCAGCACATGTTTTCCCTGTCCAGCAGGAACACAGGTGGGATCCCAGGAGTATATTTTCCATTTACCTTCCAATGATCCAGGTTCATCTTAAAGAAGGCTAGTGAGGTACTCTGCTTGACATGGCAAGAGAGTCTGTTCCACAGATGGGGGAGTTGTTGGGACACAAATCTATCCCGCCAACAAGTTCTATTAAAGTCAGACCATTAAAATGATTGCTTAATTTCCCTTCCCTGTATTCAAACCCTGGACCTACTGCACATAATGCCATGACTCTAACCAGTTGGCTATGTGGGTAGTGCCATAAAAATATTTTAAAGTGATATGACTTAGTAGCAAATCTAGGCATCAAACACATGTCAATCTCCATCTTCAGAAGTTGGCCCTACTGTTCATTAATGTTTTTCACTATACTGGCACTAAACTTCTTATATGTCTTTAATGCCCTGCTAACTAAACTGTTTCTGATCTGATAGAACCATATATTCAGCTACACTAATCACCCCCTCATATTCCATTTGCAAAAATAAAAAAAAAAAAAGCAACACATCTGTTGTACCTGTTGGTAAATGTGTCGGTCCTCATTCCATTTCAATTAATTCCAAATATTATTCTTTAAGATTTTTTACATCAACCCTGTCTGTGGCAGGGTTGTGTCAGTCTTCATTATTTCAAATCTCATGTACTCCAGCTAGATGAACATCTAGAATTCATACATACCTTGGTAAGTACAGATACATCCATCTTTAATATCATGACAAACTACAAAACCTTTTCCCTGATGCTTGTAGCCCATGAGGATTAACTAAACAAATTGGACCCCCTAACCATTGAGCCAAACACAACCATCTTGTGTGTTTCAACTATCTATCCATAAATGAATTAACATACACCATAAAAATAAATATGCACTATGGTTCCTAGACATCATTAGTGTCTTTTCTCTACTCTACTTTTGGTCCAAACCTTTTAAATCTGGTTCTCACAACTAAGACCCCATTATACACCATTCTTGTAATTATCTCCTCACTGTTGAAATCTGACCACAGTACCATACTATTTTCTATAACACCTCAGACACATGTGCTCTTGAAAATCACTGTTTTCAGAGATGTTCTCAAGGCAAACTTCCTAGTGCTAGATCCTTATCTTATGAAATTCAAAAGCTCACCACCACAGAAGGACCACATAGCTAAAACCACCACTGACGTTTATCCCACCTGAGCTTCTGCATGTAGGCCTCAGAACTAGAGGAAATTATGAATATAGTTGCAAACATTTATCTCTTCTCCCCCCACACTCCCCATTCTTTGCCTACCACACCATCAAATTAGAACCTCCCTACTATCACCACAGAAGTATTAAATGCTGACTTTTGAACAAGAAACATGTGCCTAAGGGTCCAGATATGACACACTGCCTTGCTGACTTCCTTATAGACCTATTTAACTTCAGCCTGTCCATGGTTGTGTTCTTGAAGCCTGGGGAACAGCTCTGGTGGTGGCCCTCCATAAGGCCAGTACATTCACCAATCCTGGGAACAAAAGACAAATTAGACTCACAAGCTTTATATGTATGACAATGGAACTCATCATTGTAGAGTTCAGAAGCAAACATATTATAAACATCTAATTCCTTGACCCTAGCCAGTTTGGATTTGTGAAAGGTAGATCATACATACTTAAATGACTTATCTAGAAGAGCTATTGAGGCACCAGATGAAGACAAATCAGCACTCATCTACCTGGACATGGCAAAGGCGTTTGACGATATTCCATATTTAGGGTTACTGATAAACTGATCCAACTAAAAGTTAACCCCTGCATAACTGATTCAATTAAAACTGAACATCCTATGCTATTCACTGCATAGTAGACAGAATCCATTCTAGTAAGTTAGGTGGCACACTTTCTTATTAAAGACTCATCATCAGTGGCATCCCCAAGGGCCTGTTTTGGGATCATTACTCTTTGGCTTGTACTTTGGTGACATCAAAGCTGATGTTAAGCATCTCTGGCTGACTAGTTTTCATATCTGCAAACTTTGAGTTTTCTTCACAACTCAGATTGCAACTCATATTTTCCAAGAGAGACTCCTGTACACTAATTTATGATGTTTGGACCCTGAACTAAAGTTCAACACTAAACTGTAGCATAATACTCTTTGAGAAGAAAAAAATACCCCTGCAACTAACCCATAAATGACAACCAACCTCAAAGCTGATGTCGTCATTAGATACCTGGGTACATCTGTGGACAATAAACCTTCCTTTGATCACCATGTAACTGACTGTAGTAGTTACAACATCATTATTATCTTTTGCAGCTAGTTACTATGGGAATAGCCTCTATGTCCAATGAAGTTATACACCCGCCACCCACTCAACCCTTATTAGGCTGATAATTGAATATAATGCCCCCTTTTGCCATGTATCTGTCTGGACACAGAGTTCAACTAGGAAAAATGCCATACTTCCTTCACCCCAAAAATCTCTGGTATAAGCTACATAAGCTACCAAAATTTCTTAAAGTTCTGTCAGTATATTCTGCCATTGTCTTCTCTATGGTGATTCCTGGCTCAAAAGGCAACACATTATCCTAAGCTGTTTTTTTCTTCTATAAGTCCACAATGCAAGCAGCATGATTACCCACTCTAGATATCTAAATCTACATAAACCAGGCTTACCTTTGAGACAGGCATCTTTCCCAAAGGGTTCCTTACTTCTGCAATAATCTCCCACTCCATATCATATAAACAGTCCCCCTTGTTGTCTTTAAAACTAGTTTAGATAAGTTGATGGGCAAGTATAAATTCACCTTGGATCATGGTCCTTAATCCCATATTGACAATGCAGTAAGTAAACTACAGAGGTTTGGCTCCCAGTGATTTTTGTTTGCCTAATATTAGCAACAAATAATTTATCTAAGCAACAGCCTCTTGTTTTTTAATAAATAACTTGTAATGCCTCATCCCATATGGCATCTCTACCTTCCAGTGATATAATTCCATAAAAAAGTTTTATTTATCAAGCATATTGACAAGGCTTAAAGTCAGACTAAAGAAGGAATCTTGCAATGTGATGAACTGATACAGTACCTACAGTGATGGATACCCATCTGTCAATAAATTAATAATCTGACTGAAGACAGACTATAGTAATGAACAATTATCCACACAGTCACCTAAGTAAACATTGACTCAATGGCATGCAACTACAACATATGTTTCTTTCTGCATACACATATACACTTATATATATATATATATATATATATATATATATATATATATATATATATATATATATATATATATATATATATATGTATATATATATATATATATTTGTACATGAACATACATAAACATATTAATGTATGTGTAAATATATATATATATATATATATATATATATATATATATATATATGCAAATGTGGTCAGGATGTGTGTGAATTTGAACATATGAACATGAGCAATGCTTGCATATGTAGAGGGAGCCACATGTGCCTGTGTGGACAAAGAACAATTGCTTATTTTATTCTTGTGAACTCTGGCCCCAAAACTGACATAATAGAGGTAGAAGCTTAACTTTTAGAAGCAGTGTGGAAAGCATTTTTCAGGACGATGAAGGAAGAAAGCCCTGTATACCACTGTTTGTGTGGTAGTAAAATATTGCACAAAGTTCCATGTGTGAGGCCTCTCTCCAGGTTTCTGTAATGAAGATCGCAGTTGTATGGTTTACCTGCTCCACCTGTGAATATACTGAATAGTGCATTCCCGATTGTTATTTGATGATTGGTTAATTCCCTCATCTATGATAGGTATGGTGTGTATGCCATAAAGATGACAAAGGAGAAATTCAAACAGTCCACTTATTTCTGTCAGCCTACAAGTTTCTAGTCAATAAAATGAAAAAAGAAAGTTAGCTTTCACCATCATTACTCTGTTATCATGTCTTCCCTCTAAATTTTAAGAGGGAGTAATTGACTTGTAGCAGGTAGAAGAAACTCCTCCATATTCTTTCTATTTGAGAATTCTGGGACAAGTTATACCTTCACACTATATAGAAAACCATCAGCATTGTTTTATTTCTATATCTTATCTACAAGCCAGTTTCGCTGAAATATTCCAGGTCCCATTGCAGCTTCCTTAAAATGACAGTAGGACATTCCACTGTTGGTCAGTGAGCTCACTTTCCCGGGTCTATATTATAAGAATGAAAGTGCATATGCGCGACTACATAAAAGTCGACACATAATGCATGAAACCTAAAAATAACAAACGGCCATGTAAGCAAATTTTTCCCTAAGGAAAAAACTTACGCGGCCATTCGCTAAAAGAAAAAATAATTTAACATCAAAAACAGGTGGGGGGCTTCGCCGTCCAAACCCCCCAACATGGGGGGCTCTTCGCCCACACCCCCCTAACTAAATATACCAACTCTGAGATCGCACTATAGGGAAGGAAAGGGCAACTCCGTGAAGTTGGCCAACCATCTCCTTGCCCTATGATATATTCATCGAATCATTTAAATGCGATTCAATGAATATGTGTCATTGTTTCCATATTCGCTTAGAAGCATTTTCTTTTTTTTTTTTTTTTTTTTCAATAATAATTCTTTATTTTATTTTTCCAAACAACTAATACAGTACTACCAACTACTTACAATATGTACATGAATGCTTCCAACAGTTACATAGAATCATTATACATACCTATACACTTCTAAAAAAAATAATGAAGAAAAAAGAACTAGTAACCATATAAGACTTATCTCAATAAAATTCAACAGTTATTCAGTTTTTCCCAGAGAATAGTGGAATGGAACTTTAAGCTAATACAATGTTAAAGATTTGTTCCCATATTTTTGTATTGTTTACATTTTTCTTATGATCACTAATTAGAAATTTATGTGCTAGAATATGTTTGGTGGCTACTATCTTGAAATTTTGCCATGATGTCTGTAAAGGGTTCAACCAATTGGAAGCTATATATAACTTCATCAACAAAAAATATTGACTAGTATAATTCTTTGGGTTCTTTCCAAGTTGGGTGGTGGAATATGTAAAATCGTAAATTCCCAGGAGAGTGTGGAATGTTGATATCCCATTTTTGTAGTTGAAGTTTCAAGGAATTCCAGAGTTTGAAAATACATTTACAACTCCAAAACATATGTAGGAGGTCGGCTGTTTGATCTATACAATATGGGCATTTTGGTGAGTTCTTTGAGTTAAATTTGTGTAGAGTGAGACGTGTAATGGCGTTATTAAATATCATCAATTGGGTAAATAATAGCTTCTGAAGGGACACAGATTTTATGGTTAAGTGAATTGCTTTTAGTATTTTACTTTCTTCAATTGTCAACAATTTCTCTCTCCAGTATTTGGAAATTAATATTTGATTATTATATTTTATTTCTTTAATCAAACCATATGCTGCAGTTATATATTTACATTCCTGTGTAAGGGTTTGCCATAAGTTCAGACACATGTTTAAATCTTCTTCTTTAATTATGTCATTCCCTTTACTAAGGTAACTTATTGATAGGTCTTTTAATTGTCTTATTATAATTAGATACGATTTGGCGAGATTCAACTCTTCTAAAATATTGTGAATCGGGATACCTCAAAAAGGATATAAATCAAGTAGGGTTAAATTAATTATAAGTGGGAATTTCTTAAGGTCTATCAGCTGGTTACCAATTTTCAGATTTGGATTTTTGTGAAATGGTTGAAGAATTATCATACTTTGCAAAAGATTTAATGAGTTAAAAGATTTTGTACTGAAACTATATATGTTTTGATATGTTCCAACACGAAGTACACTTTAAGAGTATTTTTGTTTAAAAAGGTAATGCCTTGCAGTTAATATCCAATTCCTTGACATGTTTATGATTAAGAACCAGCCATTTGGGAACCCATTTCGAGTTACACCCATCAAAGTTAATTATTCTTAAAAGTCTATTGGTGTTTATTATTAAATAATATGTTTCAAATTAGGTAGATCCAACCCTCCCTATTTTTTGGAGCCATCAATTTATCATACGATATCCTAACTTTTCTAGGTTCCCATAGAAATCTAGCTAGTTCTGTATGAAGCTGTTTGAAGAATTTTTGGAGATTTGAACTTGTGGCTCTAAAATATATAGTAATCTAGGAAGTATATTCATTTTAATAATTGAAGTCTTCGCCATTATTGGTAATTTCAGATTATCCCATCTTTTCAAATCAGATACTATCTGCTCCCAAATAACCTTAACATTATTGAGATAAAAATCTCTGTTGTCTGTTGAGAAAACCACTCCTAAGTATTTTATTTTTTCTTCTGATTTTACCTGCCCTACTAATGGTAATAGTGAAAAGGTGTAGGTGTCTTTAATGGGAATATCTTAGTTTTTTTTAAATTTAATTTATAATTGGAAATTTTCGCAAATTCTTCTACTGCCTTTAATATTTTATTAGTATCGAAACAGGTGTTGTGCAATAAATACTCAAATCATCTGCAAAAGCAGCCATTGTGATCTTCGTACCATAGATCCTTGGAGCATTACGATAGATATTTTGTTTAATGTGCAAAAATAGAGGTTCCAAATACAAATTGAATAACAAGGGAGATAAAGGACAGCCTTGGCGTGTACCATTTTTAATTTGAATTCTATCTGAAAGAGTCCTGTTAATGCCTAGATTTGTATAAGGATTGGTATATAATTTTTAAAGTTGAAGTGAATTCTTGCGGTATGTTAAAACATGTTAAAATGTCAAATAAATATTCTAAGTTCACTCTGTCAAATGCTTTTTGTGCATCAATTATAAGTGCATAAAGATTATGGTTTTTTATGGGTGGCATGAGAAATCATTGTATGCAGTGTTAATGTATTATCTATAGTTTGTCTGCTATTTATAAAACCGGCTTGTTCATCAGATATTATAGGGTTAATTACCATTTTCAACCTGTTAGCCAAAATCGATGTCATAATTTTCATATCTATGTTTAAAAGTGAGATGGGTCTATAATTATCCGGGTTTTGTCGATCAGTATTTTCTTTTGGTATGAGAATAGTTTTCGATGCATTAAAGTGTGGGTCAGTAATTTTATTGTTAATAATATAGTTAAAGACCACTGACAGTATTTTCCCAGAATATCACTAAAAGTTTTATAAAATTCTGTAGTCAAACCATCCGGTCCCGGAGCTTTGTATGGCTTCAATTTCTTGATAACATCAGTTATTTCCTCTGGAGAAATAGGTTTAATCAGGTTCATATGAAGCTCATCATTAATCTTTGGAAATATAATTTTCTGAAGAAAATCATTATTATTCTTATTTGGATTTACATCCTGTTGTTCACCATATAGTTCTGAAAATATTACTTCAAAACCTTTATGATATCTTCCGTATTGGTGTATGTTTTATTGTTGAAGTATATTTCAGGGATTTGGGAAGGTGACTTGACTGATTAATAATACGTGCTAGTGCTTTTGACGGGTCTGTATGTGATTAGCTTATTTTACCAGCATTTTCTGTTCATGGAATGATAATTTACTGTTTTGTAATAAAAAAAGTTTCTTCTGACAATTTAATAATTCCGTTGTTTGTTTACTATAATTTCTAATTAATTCCTGATCTAATAATTCAATTTTTGATTCCAAGTCATGCATATCTTTCACTTGTAATTTCTTGTAGAAAGTAGCTTTTTGGATAAACATTCCTCTAATTTGCTTTGATAGTTGCCCATTCTATGTCTGATGGATGTCGGTTTTCTAAGAGATTATTTAATAATTGATTAAAAAACTCCTGAGCTTCTTTTAATACATCCTCTTTATGCAATAGATATGGATTTAATGTCCAATTATAACCCCTAGCATGCAATTTATGACAAGTATCTTTCTTAAAGGTTAATGTGATCCTGGAGTGATCCGACAAATAACGAGCTTGTATGTATATATAGGGATCAAAACACATTAGTGTATCTGATATTAAAAGAAATCGATCCTGGACCACATTTTATGACAGCTCGAATAAAATGTGAAGTTATTTGGATTCATTTGGTCCTTATTATATTTAAATGGATCATAAAGTTTAAAATCTGCTTTAAGTTCCTGCAGTGCTATCACTGCCTGATTATTATAAGATCTATGGGGACTTGTTTTATCTAGTTTAGGGTCTTGGTATGTATTCCAGTCACCTCCTATTATTATATAATAATTGTTATATTGGTTTAAAATAAAGTAAAGTGATGTTATGAAGGTTTGCTGATTGGTACATGGGGCATATATATTAAGAAGAATCACCGGTTTATCGTAAAATTTTGTTATAAAATTACATAACACCATCTTCCTTCTTTATCCATTTTAAAATCTAAAATTCTCTCTTGGAACTGAGTTTTGATGATTATTGCTACACCTGCACTATTAGTTGTCCCTTCCGAAGCTATTACCTCCCTGATCCATTTTTTATATTTAATGGCAGTCCATTGATCATTAGCCAAGTGGGTTTCTTGTAACAAAATAAATGGTGCTTTTGACTGAAGAAGTAAATGAAAAAATAGTTTCCTTTTTTTCAGATTCTGGAAACCTTTAACATTCCATGAGTCTATTATCCACATAAAAATACTTTTAAAATGTTAGTGTATATGTTGAATTTGAAAAATGATACTAGATTCCGGTATAATATCAGATTTTGAAATATCTGGAAGCAAACTAAATGCCCCATCCCTAACCAGTGCCTATCCACTATTCTCCTGGACCAGGACAAACATAGGTTTTTAACACTGTTTAGACTTCTATTGGTATACATCAATCCTAAATGACTATTATATAATAACACCCTAACAAGATATACAAAACCTATGATAACTACAACTAACCCTACAAAAACTAACCTACACATTCCCCATTAAACACTAGTACCTATCTACAGCTCTTGAACATATTAGTTAGTTAACACACTGTTATGTCTTACATACCAATTTCTTATTCTACCCTGTAATGATTTACATACATTATTAATTAAATAATTGGTTATATTATCCTAGAATAACTAACTGTCTTATCTAACTTTGCCTAGGTAAGTATAACATGTTAACAGCAGCATTGATAAAAACAACATCAGTAACATTTTTTTTCACCATTAATGTATTAATACTGTATGAAATATATAGCTAACATAATGCACAGAATCTCTAGAACCACATAAAATATATATCCTTCCATTCCCTTAGGAATAGGAGAGTGAATTATACATGTTAACACATATAGATTATCATAGCATTAATAAGGAGAAAGTTTTTTTTTTTTTTTTTTTTTTGTAGTAACATAAACAATATAACAGTCATTTCAAAGGCAGAAAAGCAAAAATATCAATAGTATATAATTATAACTGCATTTCTATCTTCAGGCACACTATCTAGATCCAAAATAGAATAACTGTAGTAACTTTATATTGTTTCTAACATTGTAGTTAAATTACTCTATTTAACCATATGTTACAGCCCAGTTTAAATCCTTACCTGAATAAGCTGACATTTCTTTATACAAAATAAAAGTCAAACCTCTCTAAAATAGTCCAGGAGCCTCGTTTTGCCATTCTAAAGCTTCCCTGGCTCCACAGAGCTCTGGCTACTTCCTGGTATAAAAATCTTGATTTTGAGTTCTCGAAGGGGGACCCATTATGTGGACAGACTTCTGGAAGTGCCACAACAAAAGCTGACCCTCTGGAGCATTTCTAGGACTTCCTGTTGACTCACAGACACACACAGTTCATCAAGGCTGCAGGAGTTAAGTGAAATCTTTGGATTTAAGCTGGACCTGTAAGAAAATACTGGTTAATGATTAAACAGGGGCCTGGTGAGAAAAAGAAGCAAACAAAGGATTTTGAAGCCTTGAGGTATAGTAGACATGGAATCCCAGAATCTGTATTGCTGTACACAGACTAAATGTTCCAGTTAAGCTTCTGAAGTTGGAAGGATTTAAAAGTCTTCAAAAGGTGAGTTTTGCTTCCTTTTTGTAGAAACAGAATATTTGGCTCCATCAAATGTAAAGATTAATGTACTTGGATACTTCATCTGGAATTTTATATTTTTATCAATAAGAAATTTGCAGTAAGGGGCTAATGCTTGTCTGGCTTGTCTGATTTGCAGTGGTAGATCTTGACCCATAGAAACTCTGTTATTTTGCCACATTACAAAACCTCCTTTCTTTTCATAGTTAGAATTATTTTATTTACATCCTGGTAATTCAGAATTTTGACATAAACCGGTCTAGGAATATTTGATGCTTGTGATTCCTGAGAGCTCTGTGTGCTCTTTCTATGACTATTTGCTTAGCCATACCCGAGTCCTCGAACAATATTTCCAGTATCTGTGTAATGGTAGGCATTAGATCATTATATTGAATATTTTCCGGGATTCCTCTAATAATTATGTTGTTTCTTCTGGATCTTGCCTCTAAATCCAAGATCTTGGTCTGCATAGTTTGAATGTCCAGGTCATGAATATCTGTTTTTGTAAGAAGTGTTATTCTGTCCTCATTATCAGATATTCTAGCCTCAGATTTATCTATTCTGTCGAGAATTTGACTGCATGTGGCATTAAAAGCAAGTATCTGGTTTGAAAGTGCATTTAAAGATTCTTGTATGGGTAACAGTGCTGTTTTAATGTCCTCCATGTTAGCTAGCTGATCCGGTTGGTTTGTTCCTCCTGTTTTTAAAAGATCTTGTGGTTTTACAGTTTTCTGTCTTTTAAATGTAGAGTCTTTCTCTGGTGACATCAGCATTGATAATTTAGTTTTAGTTGTTGTTGTGTCCATATTTTTGTCCAGTTTTGACATCTTGAAACAGAAATCAGATAGATCCTTTGTTTATAGCTCTATTCAGAGTCAGGCAGACAATCAGCTTTAATCCTGTGAAATTAATTAGTTTTTCCTTCGTTCTTTTGATTCTCAGTCGTAGTTTGGTTGTAGTAGAATAGTTATATCCGGTAATTAATGCAAAAAGACTTGTAGTATATCCTCAGGGTTACTTATTCTTGCAAGTAACTGGAGAGCTGTAGATGTACAGTGTCTACAGAAAGGCGGCCATCTTTGTCTCCTGCTTAGAAGCATTTTCGTGCTTCTAATATAGACCCAGTTTCCCTTAGGTCACTGATCTTCATTAAGTTGCTTAATTTATCACTTAACTTTGTTAACTGCTGCAAGTTTTTCAACATGAGATCAGCATACATACAATCTGTCTTTTACTGAAGGATCCATTTCTTGTGCTACAGTGAAAGAAATGCTTACATGATGGACCTAAAGCCGTCATCAGGTCTTCCCCATGTTAAAAAAAAATTAAATATGCAATCTTTGCCCATCCTCTGGTATACAGATATGTAGTCAAGCCCCAAGCTGTCAACACTTTTACTTGCTGTTAATAAAAGCAAAAGCTCAAATATAATCTATATTGTAAAGTTCAGTATACTGTAAGCTCCCAGACTGGTAACCCTGAAATGGTGTAATACATATGTGTACACATCTCAGAGAATGGGCACTCCAGAGCATTTCTCTGTCCTGGCTGTCTAACCTTATAGCTACCTGCATGTTTTTTCTTGCCATCAACTCCAATGGCCGCTGACATTTAGTCAGAAACATGTTTTCTCAGGAAACACTGGCACTGCTATCTGATCTCATGGGTTAAATTCCCTAAATCGGATATTCTTATTATAAAGTCGTTGGCTGCATTTCCTGGGATCTCTGCATATGTTCCCTTGTTATGACCATTAATTTAATCTTTCCTGAAAACTGACACAGTCTTTATCATACTTTTAAACAGTTTTGAAATGTTCTCAGCAATTTCAAACAGCACTCTATGATGCCTACCATGCAGACGTTCTGATGGAGTAAACCTAGTAGAAGCTTCTGACACCTCGCTGATTACAAACATAAAGTAGACTAGTGACAGTTTTCACCATCTACATCAAAAACTTTCCTCAGCATGGATTTTAGTGTTTTATTAAACCACCCTACTAATCCATAAGTCTGCATATTCTAGATGGATGTCTTCAACTGCTTGTCTTTTAAAACACTGATATAACTGGTTCAGTGCCTTTGATGTAAAGAGACTGCCTTGGTCACTAAGTATCACCTTTGAGAGACCCACTCTGGAGAATAACAGGACCAAATTTTTGGCGATATCCTTACCATTAGCTTTGCATACTAGCACTGCAGCTAGAAATTTAACAGCATTGTCCATTATAACTAGTATGTACTGATAGCCCTTGCTAGATTTTTACTAATGGTTAAATGATGCCCATGGCAATACATTCCAGGATGGGGTGCTGTTTTCTAGCATTCTGGACAAGAAACCCAGAAGTTTTCTACCTCTTTCATTATTGCCGGCCAGGATGATCTGACTGATATCCTTGCATTACTAATAATAATAATACAGCTTCATTGATTGTGGCCTGTTAGTTTTGGTACAAGAAACTGAAGCAGAATATGTTCCTTTGTATTGCTTGCTCTATATAGGAGATCATCCTTTAATTCAAAATAGTAGCAACACATAATGGGAGCATCGTGTTCCTTGTCTTTCTCTACAACCTCGGTTATATTCTCTCTTGTCCTCCTTAAAACAGCATATTTTCACTAGGAAGAACTCTGAGAAGACCCTCCCAAAAAACTCCAGACTCGAAGAAAGTGGTTCTCCCATACCCAGATTGGACACTGGAACAGCAACAATGGCTTTGCGAAGCCTTTTGACAGATGTCAGAAGACCTTGACATGTGTTTCTGACAGATGTCAGGAGACCTTGACATGTTTCTGACAGATGTCAGGAGACCTTGACGTGTTTCTGACAGATGTCAGGAGACCTTGATGTGTTTCTGATAGATGTCAGGTGACCTTGACATGTGTTTCTGACAGATGTCAGGAGACCTTGACATGTGTTTCTGACAGATGTCAGGAGACCTGGACATGTGTTTCTGACAGAGGTCAGGAGACCTTGACGTGTTTCTAACAGATGTCAGGAGATCTTGACATGTGTTTCTGACAGATGCCAGGAGACCTTGACAAGTGTTTCTTCACTCCTTACCTGTCTTGTCATCCAGATAAATGTTCAAAAACCCTCCTTGTCTCTGTCATACAGGTTCATACTTTAAGACTGCCTTCTAGATACATTTCTTCAAAGGCATTCCTAACAAAAGAAAAGGTTAGCTTGTATCTGAACACTTTCCTGATCTTTCCTGTATGTAACTGCATTGAACAAAAGGTTTTCTTTTTCTTTTTCCTGTTGATGTAGCTTTTGTTTATAATATGAGTGGGCAACAACTTGAATTTTTTGTATAAACAAATGTTTCTATGGTCTGTATAAAGCAGCTTGTGTGTGACTTTTAACTAGCACTTATTTCAGAAATTGCAATTTATGAGCAATTCAATAATTTTCCTTTAAATTATTGCAAATTTAGTTTATTGGCATGGTATATATGCAGTATGTATTTACGGTAATTTGACATTTAGCTTAGTATTCAAATTTACAACTGTGGCTGGTCTTAAGTATATCCATGCAGCATAATATAATATATTATATAGTATGCAATTATGCATATGCACGTAATATTTTATATTTATAAACATATATATTTAAAAAAAATTTAATTATATGACAGATCATAATAACGTCTTGATAGTTGCATTGTTTTTAGTCTACTTTCCAGTTTTCAGTATTTAAAAGGGGAGAGAAAAGTGTTTTACCACTTCAAACCAAGCATTAGCTATTAAAGGGATTTCTAGGTTTGCTTTTTGGAGGGAATTTAATTATATAATTGACAGAAGAACACCTTATTTTTTGTAAGTATTTTCAGAGTAATTTTATCTGAAGTTCATGTTCATTTGTTTTATCTCAGACAAAAGCACTCATTTGTTATTGTATTAAAAGTTTAATAGAACCTAGCTTGCCTCTTTGTTTTTTTTGTTCTTTTATTTTATTTTTTTCACTTTCCTGATCTTCTTCAATCAGTATGATATTTCAGCCAGAGAATATCTCAGGATTCTGAATATCTTCAACTGATGGTCTTTTAAAACACTGACATAACTAGTGCACTACCCTTGACGTAAAGAGACTCCCTTGGTCTATGACTCTTATGATTCCTCTTGCCAGGTTATACATGACAAAAATTCAATGGTTTAAAAAAAACATGTGGACCTAATATTCTCATCCTCTGTGATTTTCAGATTTCAATTTTGGGCTTTATCAAGAGAGAACTGTATTAGTGGATGCTATAGGACACTCCAGCTATTGCCTGTGGAGCAGTTTCTATGAAGTTAAATGCGGAAGGTCTGTGGGGCAGTTTATACAGACGACAAAGCACAAAAATGTCAAAGAGATGTTAGTTGTGTTCCATGCTATAGAATGTCTTCAAGATCTCGGTTCCCGAGACCATTACAGGTGATTACAGCAAAATACCACAGTGATGTGGTACATAAACAGGGTGTCAATAGATATTAACCCCTGTGCAGGCTGGCTATGATGGCTTAGGAGTTAGCCCTACGGCACTGCTTTGTTCATACTGTCAGAGCAAAATGTAATGGCAGACAACCTGAGCAGGATCAGGACAGACCCTCACAAATGAAAGTTGAATGAGGGGATCTTCCAGGAATGGATCCAGTCATGGAGAACACCTCATAAATCTTTTTGACTCCTTTAAAAACAGACAACAGAATACATTCTGCTCCAGGGCTCCTTATAGGCAGACCTGGAAAACAGATATATTTTCATTCCCATAGTCAGGAATGTTCTGGTATGCACTTCCACCCTTTCTACTGAGATACAGGGTTATTCTGAAGATTCAGAAGGACTTTCCAAAAATTATTGTGGTGACTCTTTTGGCCCAAGCAACATTGGTTCTCCTTTCTTATGGAATTGGGCAGTGGCAATCATCACAAGCTTCCTAGCAGACTGGATCTACTCACAAAAGATTATATATATAGCCCACTCTCAAACAACTTCAGCTGACTGCTTACATGATACAATTTTAATACTTTTTAGGCAACATGTTCATGAAGATGTGCAGCAGGTACTAAATGAGACAAGAAATCCTGCTACTAGAAAATCTTATGTTAACCAGTGAAGAAGATTTTCTAGTTGGTGCCTTACCTATCAGCCATGTCAGCATGTCTGCCTGAGGATCCTTTTTCTCAAGCTGTTCTACCAAGAGGATTGGTATACAAGGTTTCCTGTTGTTCAGGCAATACCTACCTGAGATCTTTAAGTTTGCTGGGGAAAGGTATTTCTGTGAACAGCTAAGCCAGCTATTCTGGCTGTTTTTGCTTCATTTTTCCAATAGACTAACTGATATATTGCTGTGACATCTGCAAAAGAGCATCTGGGCTGCAACCATTCATGGTGGATTAATCATTTTGCTTTTCTATGCATATAGAGTTATCTCTAGAAAAAAAAACATATATACCCTTACTGCTTTGAGTGTATCTTGAATCTAGCCATCTATTGCCCTCATTTCTTTTAGAATTTAAATGATAGGGAGAATAGATTCTATCCACTGTTGTCATATTTTGCAACTCCAGGCTGTTGTCCTTCATTCTTCAATGAGATATTGAACTGAGGTCATATCTGCTTCAGTTGGTGGCAGCTCAGGTGGCTGTAAAAGATCCCACCGCACCTACTGAAAAGATTAAGCATTGAGGAATCCTTTCATTAAATATGACTGGTCAGAAGTGTTTTCTTACTCCTAAAAGTTTCCTGCCTGTAGTACTCAGAATTAAATTATCAGATTTACCTTTCATTACATCACTGCGGTGGTGGTGCTGCGGTAGCATTGTCGCCTTACAGTAAGAAGTTGTCCTGTTCGATTCTCAGCTAGAGCATCTTCTGTGTGGAGACATGCATGAATTGGCATACCTTCGTTGAAGGTTGTGCGTCAGGGCTGGCAACTCGGCATGTAAAAATCTTCTGCCAATCATTAGCAGACCAGAGTTCCGTTGTGATGACCCCTAACCAGGAAAAGCCGAAAGACTCAACAACAACCTTTCATTACATCATCCCCTCCTTTCCAAAGAATAAGACACAGGTTGTTCTTTAAAAAAAAAAAAAAAAAAAACTTTATTCAGAGATGGATAAGTGCAGTACCCATAAAAATTCCTTTTTCCTGATAGGAGTACTAGTCAAACAGCATCAGATTTTATAGCCACTAAACAGTGAGTGGATCCACTGGACAAGCTTTTGATATGATGAAACGCATTGCATGGAGTTGGTTATAATCTATATGAATGAGCTTCTAACAGGATGAAAAACATGGCATGTAATTGCTGGAGCTGGTTTTAATCTATTTGAATATTAAATAGGTTCATAGGTGTGTACTAGGCTACTGGCCCTGGAGCCTTTACAAGACTAGCCCATAGAAGTGCCCTGGCATTGTGCCACCCAGAGTTAGTTCCCAGTGCATCTATCAAGTAGAGCCACTGCAGTGATCCCTTGGGTGAACTTTCAATTTCCCATCCACTCATCAAGATTTCTCAAGAAGAAGGCCAGTGAGGTGCTCTGCTTGACATGTATGGGAAGTCTATTCAATGTTTTGGGTTTTATATGTTTTGGTCTCGATGTTTTGAATTTAGATGTTTTGAGTTTTAGATGTTTTGAAGTGTAACTATATATATATATATATATATATATATATATATATATATGTAGGTTTACTATGGTATTTTCAACATGACTATGATGAAACCCACAATGTTGTGCGAAAAAGGTCACAAGCCAGCAATGCTGACAACCACAACTCTGAATCATGTCTAACTTCAAATCTCCCAAGAGAATGCTAACATGGCTCCAGGACAGGAGGCAAGTATTAGTGTTTGCTTATGTGGTCATATGCATTCTTGACTTGCAGCCTTTTTGGCAGAACATTGCAGATTTCACCATAGCCACATCCGTCTATGCCATAGTTAAGGTATATATGTAAATGAATACACACACACACACACACACACACACACACACACACACACACACACACACACACACACACACACACACACAAAACAGTGCATACTGTTGCCTTGACCTGGGCAAAGCATCTGAAACAAAACTGCACGTAGGTACGATCATGAAATTAGGTCTAACCCCTTATGCCACCTGCTGGATAGCCAGATGGATAACAGATAGGACACAGGAGGTCAGGATAGGTGAGTTTACCTCCACAAAAAGGCCAGTCACTAATGGAGTCCCCCCAGATCTTGGTACTAGGTTGTCATCTTTTTCTCTAAAATCAAGACCAACATCAAAGACATGTAGCTGACCAAGTTCACAGATGAGTGAAAACTAGATGTAGTCATCAAATCTCCCAAAGACACCAACATCCTACAAGAAGGCCTGAAACAGACTAGAAACTGATGCCAGAGTTGCCATCTCAGCCTCAATGCCGAAAAAGCATAATAGTATCTTTTGGAAAGACAACCATCCATGGACATTTCTGCATTGATAATACACCCCCAAAAATTGACCCTGTTGTCAGGGATTTGGGAACGCATGAAGATATTGACTTGGCCTTTGACCATCATGTGCTTTCTGTAGTAAACAAATAATTTTATTTTGCGCAACTTGTAAGCAAGTGTACAGCATCTAGGTGCAAAGATGTTATTGTTCCATTGTACTCAGCCCTTATTAGACCATTCAAGGAGTACAATTTCTACCTTCATTAGGTAGCTGACCAGGCATCTGCAACAACTGGAGCATCCACAGAGGTTCCTCACAAAAATGATATGTGGTGTAGACAGCATGTCTTATGCAGACTGCCTCAAAGCCTTATTATTGTACTTTGTGTCCTACAGACTACAGAGAGGTGATCTATACCTAGCCTCAAACCATCCTCTTGATCCAGCCGTTACAGACCTGTTGCACTTCCATAAAACAAGTGGCATTAGAAACATCTGATCTGGAAACCTACATCATGTACAATAAAAGTAAGACATGATGGAGGGACAGGTATGTGCCTCAGATACTACCTCTTCTGTGGAATGGGCTTCTCATCCATGGGAAGCAGAGTTCCTCCCTGTACTAATTCAAGTGCAACTTGGTTCAGTGAATGGGGAATCATAAATGTACCCATGGTCTGCCACCTTGGTCCCTATTAGTAAGAAGAAGCTTGTAAATGCTCAATCACCCATACCCAAGCTATATCTCCAATAAAATGAATGACATGAAAATCTGTCAAACACACTTAAGAAGCAAGGCTAGACTTAAAAAGACCTTTTAGGATTGTTAGCCTAGTAATACTCTGAACATATATAGTTTTTATATGGATAGATGGCATAATAAATTGTTCTTTGGGCTTGTTACACAAGTCTAAAGCCATGTTACTTTGAAATTATAATGCTCTGGTAATCTAAGCAACTTTGCTTTGGGAGGAGTTATTTGGATTTAGCATTTTGAACGAACAGTGAGTAGAATCACGGTTTCTTTATCTAGTGCAAAAAGGAGAGCTTTGTCCAAAAGGTCTGTACTTACTGAGTATTTTCTAGAATTGACTTACTCTAGGCACCATTTTGGAGATTCTTCCATCAAAGTGATTCCTTATTTTTGAAATCACCTTCATGGTTAATCCATTGAATCCATTCTCACCTCTTGGAGTATTTGGTGGACATATATCAAGCCTAGGAGCAGTGAAGAAAATCTTTACCTAGACTGCAAAATAAAAGAGAGATTGCTGCCTAGAGTTGAAGAGTTTGTGCCTTTAAATCTTGCCTGTTTGTCTTACTCGGTTACTAAATGGCTGCAGAAATCAGAGGTAAATAAATTTTAAAATATATGTATATTCAAAACTTACTTTTCTCTGTGCAACAGTATATTTAATTTTTAATCTCTTCAAATAAAGAATTACTTTATTCTGTCTCAAATGTTTGTGACTAGCTACTTTTTGATATATATATGTTCATAGATAAGTATTATCCATTCATAAGGTTTATAGATGGTTACCAGATATTTGGTCTAAACGATAATTGATGAATGTAATCCAGTTTCCCTACTGTCTTCCAGTACAAACTCATTAAGTAACTTGCTTAAAGTCCCAGGCAAAAGTATACCAAAGGAATAAAAATCTTACTTTTTGAGACCAATGTCCTTGAACCAATCATTAATAAGTCTAACAGATAACACACACCAATTTACTGTCATCTGAAAATTATATATATAAAAAAATGTTTTATTTGTTTTTATATTTTAAGACTAGGCACTGAGGAATTAATTTTATTTGTGTTTTAAACTGTTTTAAATCAATTCAGGGTACTTCAAGTATATATGTTATGTTATTTAAATAATACAATATATTATGATTAAAATATTTTTGTCTTAGCAGTTTATAAAAATCTTTATTTATTGCTTTAAGAATTGATTGGCAATTAATTATTATATTAATCCATCAACTGTTGTATATATAATTTCAGGGTATGTTTGATTGATTTGTATTCTGAAGAAGTTGCATGGGCAACGAAAACGTGTTTGCTGTGAGACGTTAAATAAACTTTCTTCGTGCAGTTTGTTTTTGGACTTGTGTTGCTTCAGTGGTTTTGTGCCTTATTGTGTTTTTGGCATACTCCCCTTGGCTGTTTCCTGCTTGCTTGCTGCCTTCCTGCTTGCTTGCTGCTTTTTTGCTGGTTTGGGTTATTTTGCAGCTTTGTTTGTTACACACCAATTTACTGTCATCTGAAAATTTGGATAACCATGGGCCAGGAGTGCTGGCTTGAAAGTTTGAGAAATAGATACCAAATAGAAAAGGGCCCAACACTGAACCCTTTTAGTATACCGATGGCAATTTTGTTGTACCTTTGACCCTAACCACATGGCTTCTATCAGACAGTTAGCTGACCATCACACAACATATGGATTTATATTCAGAAGTCTGTCAATAATGCCTCTATGAGAAATAATGTCAAAGGTCTTGACCAATATGAGTTAATGAATGTATTGCATAACCATTATCCACTGCTTTATGGACCTTTATGAAATTATTAAGGCTAAGGAGGCAAGACCTGCCTTTGATAAGACCAAATTTCTGAGGATCTAGAAATAACAGCTTTTCAATGTCCACATTAATGAGGTCTGAGATAATATTTTACATGTTATTACATATGTGGCTAGTGAGCAATTAATGGCACTATACTTGCCATGATTCATGGTTGGGCCACCCTTGTATAATTGCATTCCAATGCAATTATACCAGAATTTATGAATGTAATCAGTGGAGAGCCTTAGATTAAAGATGTTAATTAGGTGTTAGACCATACTTGGCACTGATAATCAGGCAGAGTAGTATGTTACTAGGGTCCATGGATGAGGTGTAATTAATTTCTGAGAGTGAAAAGAAGACTTGACTCATAGCAATTATTGCAAAATTTCTACTCCATCAACAACTGTAACTATCACATACTTTTTACACTGTACTAGCTTTGTATTTGCTCTATGCCTATTTCTCTAATGCCCTGTTTAATTATGTTTTTCTGTTATTCTGAAACCTTAAATTTGCTAATTATTGAAAATTACTTAACTGTATTACTGGAGTTCTTGTCCTCGGGTCTCCACTGAAAATGGGCCACAAGCCCAGCTGGGCCAACCCGGTTAACAAATGTCAATAAATAAATTATAGGTGGTAGCTGGGACTGTAAAAAAGTATGTGATAATTACAGTTGTTGACGGAGTAGAAATTTTGCAATATATTTGTCAGCCAGGATATTAGAAATTTCCTTTGGGAAAGAATGGCCAGTATTATTGTGGACTAGTTCCACACATAACCATGTATTAGCTTTAAACTTTCTGACATTGCTAAAGAAAGATTTACAGTTAATTTATTTGTTGTTTCAAATGGTATTTTGAGTTCATATTTAGCTTTGAGCTTCCTAATGGTACCCTTAAGTTCCCTGCTAGTATACCTAAGTGTTCTCTTAAGGTGGGACACTTTTTTTCAATCTTTATTTTCTATTTCAAAATTTTATAACAGCAACAAAAAGATTGATATATACAGAAAGAATGAAAAATACAATGATTGGGCAAAACAATAACATATGCAAAAAATAGTATAAACCTTATACACAGAGTTTATATATACACACAATAAAATGCCAGAAACCCAGAAAAACACAACCTGAGTCATATGTAAAAAGGTGATTTTAACAAGTGACAAAAATAGTATAAAAAGAACAACAGTTATACATTTGGATTAATAATTAGAAAAGCTGATGTATAAAAAACTGTTACAATTTTAGAAATAATGTTAAGAGTATATAAGATACAGTCAAAAAGTCTATTCCAAATTTTGTCACAAAAGGAATGTTTAGAGCTGTTGCTTAAGAATAATTTATGCGTTGATATGCACTTAATAGCAATTTGATTAAAATCATCCCATGTGAGTTTGGATCTATCAAGCCAGTTTTGGGTGATGAAGGATTTCAATGAAAATAATGTGATTAAAATGTGAATACTTTGTTGTGTTAACCCATGCGGGGGATATGCAGTAATGTATATTCATAAGATAGTGTAGATTTCTCATAACCCATTTTTTCTAATTTGAGTTTTAAGGAATACTATAACTTGTAAGAAAATTTGTATCTCCAAAGAATATGTAATAAATCAGCTCTTTGAAATTTACAAAAAGAGCACTCTGGTGATTAAGTAGGGTAAAATTTATTAACAATGGCTGTAGTAAGATATGGATTATTAACTTTCATGAGCTGAGTGTAGAGGAGTTTTTTTTCCATAGATAAAATGTTGAAATTAAATGAAGAGATTGGATTTGTTGGTTGAATGTAATTGATGTGTTTAGGTTGGTCCAGTATTTAGAAAAATAATTGAGTTTTGATATTTTAGCAATGTAATTAGTTGCATGTATTTGACAACATTTTCTTTGAATTAGTTGCATGTATTTGACAACATTTTCTTTGAGGTGAAGGTCTTCCATAAATGTTTACATACTGCTGTATTAGAATGCTTGATGTTAGGTTAATTTAGAAATATTGAAATTAATTATCTTACCTGTCTTAAAATAACAGTGTAACTTTTGGGAATATTTAGACTTTTCCTTAAGTCACTAATTGGGGGGTTTCTATGTGTATAAAAATTCATGACACACTTGTCTTTAAAAAGAGGTCGATTAGAAAGATTTAGCATTATATTATTCAGACTTAAGTTAGGATATAAATTGATTGGTGATAACATATTTTTTTAAAATCAATCGAATCAATTACATTTTGAAAGGACTTTATCTTGTGTCTTAGGAATTCATGTATTTTAAGACTTAATTTTTTTTCAATGAAGATTAATGCTTTTGGATTACATTCAGACTTACATTTATATCATTGTACCATATTTTAACCTAGGTATGACTCCATGTGAACAACTTAGGATGGTATTTTGATATTAGAATTAATCTGTTACAGTTAACTATATCATAATACAACTTAAAGTCCAGAAGATTCAGGCCACCATAGATTTTAAGATAAATACATTTTTATATCTAATCCTAACTGATTTTGGGAACCATATGAAGTTAGACAATTTAGTATTGATATTCTGAAAGAAATTGAGTGAACTGATAAATTAGTCAAGTTAAATTGGGAACAAAGGCTTAGGCAGTATATTTATTTTTGATAACAGTTACTTTAGAAAGCAAATGAAAGTTCAGTTTATTCCGGTTTGTAATATGTTCAATATTCACACAAACATTTGCTATTTTATCTTTAAAGAGGGAAGTAGGATTTTGATAGAAATTTATACCCAGAATATTTTAATGTATTATTAATCTAAATTTGTGACTTAGGAAAACATTAAGCAAATTATAATTGAAGTTTACAGGAAAAATAGAAGATTTAAGTCAATTTAGTTTATAATTAAGAATTTTGAAAAAAAATTATGTAAATGTTTTGGTAAATCCTTGCTAAGCAAAACAAAACAGAGATTAAGATCATGAGCAAAAGCCATTAAGGGTATGTGTAAATCTAACAAATTTATGGAATTAAATGGTAAGTGTTTTGTGTTATCAATAAACAGAGTGGTTCTATATATAAATTAAATAGATAAGGAAAAAGAGAAAAACCTTGTCTTATGCCATTAAATATCTTAAATGCGGGAAAAAGTGCTGTTAATATACACAGATGTGCGGGCTTCAGAATAAAGAATTTTTATTAAATTAATGAAGGGAAGTGGGAGTCCAAAGTATGGCAGAACAGCAAAAATAAAGTCTAAAAGCGAAAAAAGGATACAATATAATGTTTAGAAAGTGTACTTAAGGTGTTTAACATTAGTGCATGATCACAAGTTTGCTTAGCTCATATAAATCCAAATTGATAAGGAGAAATGTTTTATGGTAAAATGTTTTTAACCTGTTTGCCAGTATTAAAACAAACATCTTGATATTAACATTTATAAATGATATTGGCCTATAATTGAAAGGATTTTTAGGGTCCAACTTGGGTTTAGGGATAAGAATAATTTTAGAATTGTTAAGATAAAGGTCAGAAATACAATTTTCATGTATAAAGCTAAATACATGTGATAGGTTTTTGGAGATGGGCTGAGCAAAGGTTTTATAAGTCAACTATAACACCATCAGGTCCAGGTACTTTGCCAAATTTAATATTTTTAATATCTAATTTTTTTTGTTGATTAAAAGGTACAATGATAGCATTTTGTTGATGTTTATTAAGTTTTGGAAAAGTCAGATTATTTATAAACTTATCCAGTGCTTGTGCTGAAAAGCTGATGTTGTGATCTCTGTACATGTTTGTATATATTTGAATAAAAATTTCCATAATCTCCTCTCTTGCTTTGCAAATTGTGTTTTGGTATAGGATTTCACTTATTAAAAGTGGAGCCTTATTAATATTAATAAGTCTTACCAAAAATTTAGAAGGGGTTTGCACCCACTCTGAAAACTAGCTAGAATTTTAATTTCATAAAATGATTGCTGTTTGATGTTTAATAAATAGAGTTATTTTTGGAGGTCAGCTAGATGTTTTGCAGTATTGTCCCTGAAGTTTAATTGTAGTTCTTGTTATAACTTATTAATTTTTCCTTTTAAGACTGATTCCTTAATACTGAATGATTTTTATAGTAAGCAGCCTTACTTACAAATAAGCCTCTAATCTGGGCTTTAAAGGCAGCCCATTGAATGTAAAGGGAGATTTATGAGTTTGAGGTATTATCTAGAATGTTCTCCAAAAAATGAATAATTTAATTTTTAATATCCTCTTTTTCAAGTAGGTTAGGATTTACTTTTCAGTTGTAGGCTCTATTTTTTGTTTTAGTAAAACTGTACAGGTCAATAATAAGAGAAGTTTTAGAGTGGTCTGAAAAATATCTGGGTTCCATGTGGAAGGTATGTTCAAAATTTAAGAAAGTTTCAGATATTGAAAAGAAATCGAGTTAAGCCCATGATTTATGACAATGGGAGTAGAAAGTAATTTTTTGTGATGAGGCATAGTTTGTTTGAAAGTTGAAAGGATCAAATAAATTTTAAATAGATTTTAAATCAGCAATAGCCTTAAAAGCATGATAGTCACAAGTTTTACTCTTGCTTGTTTTATCCACACTAGGCTCTACCACTGCTGTCTAATCCCCTACAATAACATAATAATGGTTGGGGAAATTATTTTATATTTTATATAAAGTCATAATAAATTGTTGTCGTCTATTTCAGGGAGTGTAAATATTTAAAAATAGCACAGGTTTGTCCAAAAGCTTGTTTTTAACAATTAAGTACCATCTTCCTTCCGAGTCAGAGTTATGATATATTATTGGATTTTTGAAAGATTGTTTAATTATAATGGTAACACCTGAGCTATTTCTACTGAACCCTGTGTACTAGAAAAATCCACTGACCTTTTGATGTAAAAACAAACGCCTGCTAGAGTATAAAAATACACTACTTTATCCAACAGCTATGTAGATAATGAACTCAGATCAAGTAAATCAGTACAACCTCTATAGTAGAAAATGTCAGTGGAAACAGAGCAAATGAATGTGCAGACTTCCAAAACTAAATTCTCAGCAATCTCAGCTCGTGAAAAGGAGACCACTTCTAGGCACGCTAGAACTTCTAAACAAGAAGAAGACAAGAGATCATCAATTAAAACTAAAGCTGACAAACGTTTTGCTCTTGATGACCTGAAGACAATGCTTCAGCCATTACAATCAGCCATTCAACAACTCTCAGACCAAGTAAAAACATCTGGTGCTTTTATTTAATGCATTATTGACCTTAATTGTCTATCTGACAACTGGATTTAATTGCCTCTCCAAAAAAATGTGATTTATCTGGCTAGGTGCTGTTCTTGTTCTGCTTTTTACATCAGAAAGATCAATAACTTGTAAATAAAAGGATTTATCAGCATGCATATAGTATCACCAAAATGGACAACAAAAGTGCACTAGCCAGGCCTGCTTCCACCTCTGCCAATTTCAGCAAGTTTAAATTTTCTGTGTTGGAACAGATTGATTCTATATCATATGCTGGGGACTGGCAGAATTTGGCTTTTCTACCTGGAAATGATTTGGCAGTTTTGTCTTAATGCTACTAATCATCCCAGTCTTAATAAAGTCATTTCGTTTTCTAGTGAACTGAAGCTTAGGTTATTAGACTGCATTTTAATTATCACTTATTTACTATGTAGTTTTTACACATTTTTTGCCATTTTCACTTTAACTATGTTGGTGGGCTTTGTGCTTTTTAGTTTGTGATTGGTTCAGTCAATGGGGGTATGTTACTAATTGGAGTTTTTAAATGGCCTTTATAGTCTGTTGTTTTTATTCATTCATGGTTATGAAGATGCCTATATTAGATGAAAGTGCTTAACCATGTTTATATTAAAGTGTTTCTTTTGAGTCTCGTACTACCAGGTCATTTTGTTTTTATTTTTAGATTTGTACACACCAGTTCCTGGTGTTACACTCATTTTTTTGCTTGTTTTACCAAATAAATAGTGCTATACCTCTATCATAATGTCACCAAACAAGCAAATTCAGATGCACAAAGACAAATACCCACAATGTGAATAAAAATCCCTTCTATTCTCCCCCCCCAAAAAAAAAAAATTCTGGCAAAAGGTAAAAAAGCCTTACTGGCTGGACCCTCAAAAGGATACATTTCATGTCAAGGTATGACACCATTTAAAGAATCATCCACAAAAGACTATATTCTGTGCCAAACTGGCAACCTTTACCTTTAGATTTTCTTCAAAGAGTTCACCATGTCTCTTCACCACCCTCCTCTGCCCAGCTGACTGACCCCAGCCCACCAGAATGCCTACCTCCCTTCTACTGCACTAGGATATCTACAAAATAAATTAGGCCTTAATAGAGCAAGTCTCTATTGATTCAACCACTGTTCAAACAATCTCCACACATGATTTCTATATTTCTGCAGTGCCTACATAGCTGTTCCTCTAACTCTCATATATAACCTTTGCCCTACAATTAAGCATCATGCTCTCAATCTGGAAATCTGTACTCATCAGACCAATGCCAAAGAATCCCAAACCAATCAATACCAGTCAATTCTGTCCAATCTCTACACTTCCCACATTAAACAAAATTGCAGAGAAGCTTATCTGTAACCAAACTATCATATGTACAAAATATCACTTCCTGTCCAATAAATAGCATGGATTCGGGTTCAGGATGAGCACCATGACTACACTTTGGACCCTAGTAGATGACTATTCTACATGGTACAGACAGATGAAGCCCAACAGATGCTGTCTGCATTCATTTGATATGGCTGATTACTCCATCCTGTTAAAACACCTTGTTAACAGTGGCATCAGCCCACAAGCCACACAGTGGTTCAAAGGTGCCCTTACTAATAGAATCTTCACAGTAAAAAAAACAGACTCTCCTCTCTCTCTAATACAAAGCTGTCACTTACACTAGGTGTTCTACACTCATTCCTGTACTCTTTATTTTCATAAATAAGCTTCCATTTCAACAACTCAAACTGCAACTTTTTCTGCATGCTAATAAAATGGTCATATACAGATCAAGTTCTAGAGAATATGACATCCAAAGTCAACTTCAGAAAGACCTTTTTGATCTCAACAAGTGGAGCACTGTAAAAAAAAAAAAAAACTTCTACTTAATCCTAAAACTAAAAACAATGATCTTTGGCAACAAATGACTAGCAAAATATTTCAGCACTCTCCAGATCACAGATTAATTCCACAACGGCATGGAAGAGGCAACTTTCTTTACATACCTTACTACTGCCATACAACACTCTTGTTTCTTTTTACCCAATTCCTAACTTCCATTTAACATTTTAGCACCATTCCCAACTACCTCTGTCCCTCCCATGCTGCTTTGTAGTATATACATTCATAGTCACACTACTCCCTAACAGTACCTATCTATTCTACATCGTATCTTCTACTTTTCAAAAATAAACCTATACTTCTTCCTGTTTCACCTACATTCTCATACTCTAGCCTTTTAACCCCCCCCCCCATTCCCTACATTCAAGAGAAGATACTAGGATAACCTCTCTTCCTTCATAGAATATACTTCTTTCCTACCTACCCTCCATTATCTGTCAGACTCCCCCACCACTAAATATCCTTCTACCCTACATATTCTTTTCTTTCTTGATCCCTACTTCCCCACTACCTACCAGCTATAATATACAGATCCATTTACTTAATCATAGGCGGTTACTAGGCTAGTGCCCCTGAGGCCCTTATAAGCCTAGCCAAGAGTTTAGCCCATGTTTAGGCAAATCAGCAATCAATGATCCTGTCCAGTAGGGACATGGGTGGAATCCCAGGGGAATATTTTCTGTTTCCCATCCAGTTATCTAGGTTGCACTTTAAAAGGGGTAAATAGGTTCGCTGCTTGATGTGGGGAGGGAGTCTATTCCACAGATAAGGGAGTCTCTGGGACACAAATCTGTCCCACCAACAAGTCTTGTTGATGTCACAGACCAGGTTGTCTCCGCATGTGCAGGTTACTCGAGTGGAGCTTGACTTCCGGATATGCAGCAGTCCCATCATGGTGGGGTCCGTGATCGCCTTGTATGCCAGACTGAGGTCACCTCTGAGCAGTCTGTATGAAACTGAATAGAGGGATAGGGCATGCTACTCATCAGCTTATCTTTTATTCTTCTCCTAGTACTAGGCCATCTCTCATCCTACCATGACTCTGTAAATAGCTCTCAGCATATCTCCAACTCTGCCCCAACCATCTAGTCGTTATTTATTATTGCATTCCCCATACAATAGTTTTATTGATTAATTGCAAACTGGGCTGAGCCTGCAATTAGTCATGCTTTCATCACTAGTCTACCCTGGTAAACAATGTAAAACAAAATAAAAATAAATAAAAAAAATAGTAGGAATCAAAGACATTGACAGTGGCTTTAGCAATGGGAATCTGTCAGCAGGGAATTACAGTGGCATTTATTTAGGACATCAGGTAATCAAAGAAAGTTTGCTTTGGAGAAGTCCTTAAACACAGAGATATTTAGAGGGGAAGTGCCTCTAGTTTTAAAAGAAAACATCCCTGATTTATGATCTTATTTAATGAGGGAAGATGATACACATGAAGACTGTTGAGAAGGAACCACATTTGTGAAGAGAAGATGAGGGGTATATGGGCCCCTAGTAGGATGGTTAACTATTTGTATAAGGGAGGCAGTATATATAACATCAGGAAAGTATTATGCATGCCAAATAGTGGCAGTGAAGGTCAGCCAGTTTGCTGATAGCTGAAGTCCCTCAATATAAAGGTTAGAATTAAAGGGAATTTCAGCCAAGGCATTATGATAGACATAGTGGTCAGCAGGGAGCATACAGGATTTTTTTATAGCCAGCTTTGCAATGGAAATTAATCTTCTTAAGGTGAGTAGAACATCTATTATCAGTAGGTATGAAGACATGATAGGCTTTAAACCCATATATGAATATGCTTAAGTTGCAGGTGGGTTTCATGCCTGTGTATTCTTGTTAAAACTCCTAGCATTGATGATAGCCACCTTCTCGTGCTCCAAATTAAACTTTACTAAGCTGTAATGTCCAGAAGGGAGACTCTGATTAAAACAGGCACTATGAGGACATAAAAGGCTTTAGAATGACACCAGTTACATAGCCAGCTATGAACGCCAGTTACATTATCTTTGAATCTTAGTATTATTCTGGTAGATAGCAAAATATCACTTAAGGCCAGTGTCTTTCCTACCACAGAGTCAAGCACAGCAAGATCAGCCATACCCTGCATGCTCTTCTTGCTAGAGCACCCAAGTTCATTCACTCCTACATGGGCTACTCCCAGGTCATAATCATATTTGCCAGGATGGAAGACTCTAAGAACCATCATTATGTTCCAGATGCTGGCTCTGGAAGAACAGCTAACCTTCACTGTGTTCTTTTGGTCTTTTTGGTCCCCTTGGGACATCACTTAACCGGCCTGGCCTCCAGTGCCCCATGTCCATGCTAGCTTTACTAACTTATCTCCTACCCCTGGACTTACTCCGGTATTGCTGGTTACCAGTCTTAGATCCTATAGGTGTCCAGTGAACTTGGCCATCTTTGTATCTGTCCTGGGGGGGATTTATTTTTCTTTATATCCCCTAAGCACACCCTACCTAACCTCCTATACTCGTTTATTACATCTAAGGGCATCTGTCCTCTTTGGACCACCCATTCCCTAAGGAAGCATCACTGACAAATGATGGGCATTCCCATCCCTCCCTGCTGCTCCATATATTACCCAAATGGCTAATCAAACCCATGTCAACTATGCCGTAGTAAGGGATTTATCCCTCTACACCACTGGAGTGGCATGACCTGATCCTATTCTTATTCAACCTGGTGAGGGAGATGCCCATATACCTAACAGTTGAGTTACCTAGTACTAAAATACTTTTTTGGGTGGATGTAGTCTCAGTGGACCTTAAAAGGTCAGAGTTCATATGAACTAATTGTGGATTCATTTCCCTATCTTGTTTAAAACCAAAATGTTACAAATATTTAATTTTTCAAAAATTAAATAAACTGTTAATGGTGATTCTGAAAAAGCAGCTTCAAAAGGGCACCTCAGTCATACCTGTCAACCTTTAAGTCCAAGAAATCTGGACAAAGCCATTAATATAATGGGGGGAGAAGGGCATAAAAATAGGGACAATTTTTAAACATTGCTCTTACAAACTTATAACATGGATAAAATAACAGATTTTGCATTAGCATGAATTTTCTGAAGAGATGAAGTCTAACTCAAATATCTGTCATTATTTTCTGACTTCAATTATCAATGATTTGCCAGTGATTTGCCAGAAAACCAAAATTTTATGAGGAGCAGACCAAAATTATGAGGCAAAAATCTGGACATTCTGTGAAAATCTGTACAGTTGAGAGGTATGCGACCAGTTTTTTTTTTGTTTTCTCTGCTGTAATACTAGTTAGATTTCAAAATACTATGTTCCTTTAATCTGACAAAAAGAAACCATACTCTAAATACTTTGTTTACTTTCATATGCATAACTTTGTTCATTGCATTGTTTTCATTAAAGTTTAATATGATATATGCTATGTCTGTTTTAGGTTGAGTATTTGCTCAACAAAATGTTAAAAGAATAGCATAGTGATCAGATGTGATGTTGTCATTATAGACACTGTGATGTTATCTTTTGTTTTCCATATACAGAACAGAATCTCTTTTATCACCATAATAAATCAAGTGTCCTTGAATACCACAGGTGCACTTTAAACTCAAGCTTCAGTTACCAGCTGTCATTCTCAAAGACTAAAATGAAAGTAAGTACAAAATTGTTGAAAACTATGACTAGTTCACATTATCATCAGCTGTCTGTACAATGAATATTCGCCATACCTAAAAAGATAATATTATGAAAAAAGAATATATTAATTGCTTTAGTCTTATTCGGTCCCTTGTGAGTTATCTACCAAGCAAGTAAAAAGGTGCTATGCAATGTTTAAAATATAGACACATTATACTGCTCTGAGTTAAACAACTAAGTGGGAGGAAATAGTATGTGTACCTACAACACACACACACACACACACACACACACAAATGCATATATATATATATATATATATATATAAGTGTATATAAGACAAAGGGAAAGATCAAACTTGTGAAGCATTCCTTGATCATTTATTTTAAAGTATATAGGGAAGAAGTCTGTTTTATGATGAACGTGCTTATCATACTGCGAAATACTGATCAAGGAATTCTTAACTCAGCTGATCTTTTCTTTTGTCTTGTATACTTCCCCCCACCATGCCCCAGGATTCCCACTCCTCATTTCTTGATACACTGGAAAGTATTAGGGTACAACCTAACACCCTAATAATGGGCAGTTTCAACTACCCCACCATTAACTGAGAAAACTACTCATGTACCAACTCTTTTGCTCAACGTTTTCTGGAATTCATAAATTCCAACGCCTTGGATCAACTTATTCACACCCCAACCAGGGGCAGTAATATCCTAGACCTGGTCATTACCAACATGGGCAACTGGTGTTCCACACCAGAGGTCAATTCCTTGTTGGTCAGATCCGACCACAAGCTAATCACCCTAGATATCCACATCCTGCCCCCACCCCCAATTAGGGAAGCCACCATAAAAAACTTCTCCAAAGCCAACTTCACACTTCTTAAGACAGAAGTTGCAAACTTCATGACACCCATGCAGATGGACACTAGAGGTACGACTGCTGAATCCTACACAAATGCACTTTATAAGCACTTACACGAGTGCATGGATCATGCTATCCCTAATAGAACCAAGATGCTATCCTCCAAAAAAAGGAAGCCGATCTGGTGGTCCTCTGCCATAAACAAACTCTACAACAAAAGAAAGAAACTGTTGCAAAAGAGTAAAATCCCATGACTGGAGGAACGTCCGGGTCAACCTCAGTAAGAAGCTGAGATCCTTCAAAAAATCCTCCAAAGCTAGTTACGAAAACAAAATTGCCACTGAGTCTAAAGACAACCACAAAGCATTCTATAGCTATGTCAAGAATCTCAATGGCAACACTCAGATCTGCTCTGAGTTACAGCACAATGGCACTAAATATACAGAACCAACTGATATTGCCAACATCCTGGCAGATAGGTTCAGTGCTATCTTTACCCCCCTCTCACCCCCTAGAGGGCCCATCTCTATACCGGAAGAATGCAAAGTTCCTGTAATCACGGCTGCACAGGTAAAAAACACACTGTCCAAAGCCAAGAACACAGCATCCATGGGAACTGACAATATCCCAGGATGCATTCTATATGAACTACAGAATGAACTGGCACCCCACCTATGTACTATGTTCAGTCATAGCCTCACCTCAGGCTTTGTGCCCACTGAATGGCACACTGCGACGGTTATCCCACTCCACAATGGGGGAGCCACAACGGACCCCGGGAACTACCGCCCCATTAGCTTGATGAGCCTGGTCTGCAAGGCCATGGAATGTATCATCATGGAACTCATAAACAAAGACACCGGTAATCTCCAAACTCTGGACCCTACCCAGTTCGGATTTGTAAAAGGCAGATAATGTCTCCTAAACCTGATTGACTTCTTTGAAGCAGTCACCAAAGCCATAGATGAGGGTAAGGTGGTTCACACAGCTTATTTAGATCTCGCCAAGGCTTTCAGCACCATCCCCCACTCTGGAATTATAGATAAGCTCACTAAACTAGGTATAAATCCCTATGTCACAAGATGGGTTGCCAACTGGCTCATGGACAGAACCCATACTGTGAAAGTAGCAGACTCCAAATCCGACTTCAGACCAGTGACAAGTGGAGTACCACAGGGTTCAGTCCTGGGTCCTCTCCTATTTGGTATCTACTTCTCTGAAGTACAGGCTAACACAGAAGGTCTTTGGCTGCAAACTAGGATCCATAATCGAAACTCCTAACAATGTGGAAATACTACAAAAGGGCCTCACTGAGACAGATGCCTGGTGTCAAAGCCATGGCCTGAAGCTCAATGCCAAAAAGTGTATTGTCATCTCCTTTGGTAAAAACTCTGTACCTACGAACTACCACATAGCTGGTGGTCTACTTAATGCTGAAAATGTGATGAGACCTTGGGACACAGGTGTACAGTAGTCTCTCCTTTGATAATCACATCGCCACAGTGGTCAGGAAATCCTTCTACATGGCTCACTTCATCACAAAAGTTTTCTCATCCAGAAAAAAAGAGGTCATTGTTCCCCTCAACTCATCACTCATTAGACCCATTATAGAGTACAACACTCCTTTTGGCACGTAGCTCACAAGACATCTACAACAACTGGAAAGGCCACAGAAATACCTCACAAAGAGGATTACTGGCCTCAAACAGATGCCCTACACAGATGTTTCAAAAAACTCCAGCTTTACTCCGTCGCATATTGCCTACTCAGAGGCGATCTCTGCCTAACATGCAAAGCTATGTCAAACCCAGAGCTGTTGGACATGCTCCACTTAAAGAAATCCCAATCCCTCCGAGCTACATGCTCTAGGAACCTAAACCTTGTCACCACAATAAACAGAACATGCTGGAGGGATAGATTCCTGTCCCAGAGACTTCCCATACTCTGGAGCAGACTACCTATCTATGTCAAACAGAGCTCCTCATTAACACTCTTCAAGAAAAATCTTGATGATTGGATGAGAGATAGGAAATTCACCCCAGGGATCACTTCTGTGGCTCTGCTCGACAGGGGCACAGGAAAATAATTTTCTTGGGTGGCGAAGGCCAGGGTACATTTTTGGCTAGGCTTATATAGGCCCTAGGGCCAATAGCCTAGTACCCTCCTATGAACCTATACTTACAGCATAGGCAGTATACAGCACTTTTTAACACAGAATATTTGCCAGTATTATTCATCACTTTGCAGCTGGAGTTTCATTTTGTCATATCCTACTGTGCTTCATGTGTATATATATATATATATATATATATGTGTGTGTGTGTCTGCGCACGTGTGTGTATACATACACACACATACATGCATACATATATAGCAAACAAATAATCCAGCACCATATCAAGCTATATAGATTAATATAAATATTTATAGAAAAATCCACTAATACCTGCAGACACAGGTTTCACCTACTCATGTTTATCTACTTAATGGGCCATTTAAAAAACAATTGACCAGAAAATATTAAAAATTTACAGTCAAATGACATACAAACAGGAAGTGATCTCAATCAAACTGATTAATATGACCAAACACAAACAAATGGACATATATTTATATTAAATAAAAATACATAATCTTAAAGCAATATACTAACTAAATAAATTCATTAGCTATAATAATATAACAATTAGGGGCCGAAATAAACATTTCCACAAACAATAAATTAAAAATGACCATTCATTTCCTGTGAGAACAGAACACCAAAATTTACTACCCACATACATTCTTTTTTATTTAATATCTCAGCTCTTTTATTTAAAGGTACATTCCCCATAATTTTATATATACCAGTAAAATAAAACATTTCAGTAGGATGTGTAATAGTATGTTTGTAAAGTGCACTCCTAGTCTTACCACAACTAATATCACTCAAATGCAGAGCTATCCTTTATTTAAAACTATACATGGTCTGTCCCACATAAAAATATCCATAACCAAATAAAACTAAATAAATCATCCAGTTCATGATACATGTGCACCATTATCTGAGATGACTTTACGTGGGCTTCCATGAACTGAGAAGTGCCTCTTTAGTTTTGTAATTACTGTGGTAGATGTCAAATTACGAAGTAAGTCAACTTCAAACCATCAATGAATCAACTATGAATCAACTAGCACCAGGTAATGTTGAATGTTCCAATCGAAAATATCTACTGCTACTGTTGACTGTGGTAAAATCATGGATTGGGTGTAAGTGAAGAGGATCTTTTTACTGATGTGGTTTGTTACTGCTGCAAACTGAACATGAAAATGCCTCTCTTTCAATATATGTAGACAATGAGAGCCAGAACACAATGCCTCTTGCCCTACTTTTAGTTGATTTAGTGCCTGGGTGGCCTCTGTGCAGAATTTTTATATACTCTTTTTTGCAATGATTTAGGAATTACTACTTTTGGCTCTTTCATAAAGACACCACCTTCCATTATGAGCTCAGCCCTGAGTGGGAAATACTGCTGAATTTCAAGCGGCAGACTTGTCCAATGTGTTGGCCAGCCTTTGTTGATAAAACTACTCAGTTTTTAAAGACCTGGGTCTATACCAGTGTGGTTTCTTAACTCATCATGCCTTTCACATTTTATATGGCTTATAGTCAGCATTTAATATTGTCCATTCTGATTTAAACTTGACATTTTTTAATTTTTTTTATGTATTTATTTTTTTATCTTTAGCACTAATTTGAATATTTTCCTGCTATTTCTTACAAATGAATGAAGCCAAAGTACAGAACTGCAGAGCTTGGTTTGATTGTGCATAACAGATATGACTCGATTAGTTATTCTGAAATGTCTGCAGTATGCTGTTAATAATTTACTGTCTATCGTTCCCCCATTATACTGTTGCATAGTTAGCAGTGTAAGTCAGCTTGCGGCATTGGCAAATGCTTGTTTCTCTTCCTTCTGTATTAGATATGTAGAAAGGGCATTTCCGCTTAAGGATATAAACCCCTGATCCCACCATCACTCTATTAAAAACATGTTTTCAAAGAATAGTCATTTAAACTTGTTAAGCATGTTGATATTTTAAACTAATGTCTGCAATTTCTAAAGCAACAAGTAATGTTGCCTTCATTTACTGCAACTTCCTTATGGGTCTTTTTGTTTCAATAGCCTAATCCTAGAGGAAAGTATGATGCACCACAGTCACGTAAAATGGTACTACAGAGCACCTGTTGTGTTAAAATTGTGTACGTAAGTCATAAGTTAATCACTCTTAGCATATTTAAGTAAAATGCTTTGACTGATATGTGAAAAGATAAACAGGAGAAATGCAGATATTGGACTGCAGGAAGACACGTTTCATAATGTTCCAATTTAAAATGCCAGAACAAGGCATATATGTTGTCTTTACAGATAACGGTTTTCAATTCTCGGTAGAAGCAAATTCAGTTAAATGTGCAGATGTCTTGGCCTTATGGAGCCAGGATAGGCTGTTTGCCAGTACCACTGGTGACATGTGACTGAAGAGCAGTCTGACTGTAGTGTAGGTTTGTAGGAAGTGGGAAGCAGAGGCTGATGGGTAATTCTCACAATTGTGGGGAAAGAATGGACAACTAAGTCACAGTACAACTGATCCCAGATGAAGGCATTATGTTCTTCAATCTGTTGAACTCACAACAAACCTAATGCCTTTCTAGATAGCATATGTATTGAAGCATGTGCATTTCACAGCAGGGTGACCCCATTTGTTGACCTAGGGAGTAGTGAAATCTGCTGAACTCTCAGAATGGTAAGCTCATTACTTTTGTGGGGGGTATGTCTCCCTAGCAGCTGACCACTGGCTGTTTTCTGGTGCTTCACCTCAATCATCGGCTCTTCATAGTTCTGTTCTCCCTGGACTTGTTCTACTAGCTTGGGCCCATCAAGTAGATTAAGCTGTCCCAGAGCAGCATTGTAATGCTGCCTAGGGAATCTTTTATTTTTTTTCTTCATTTTCTCCACACTACACATGCCCAGTAACACCCTGATAGTGGGACATGCAGTGAATGTCAGCACTGATCATCCCTTACATCCACAAGGGCCTGATAACAGAAGGATGCCCTGCCCACCCTCAGAAAAAAACATCACAGTTGTTTTTTCTGGCCTCCACCAGGGAAACTGAGCTGTAACAGTGTACTCTGAATGTGCACACCTCCCCCCCAGGATGGGCACACCTCTCCTCCCTTGCTTGTGTCTCAGATGCCCAAACCTGTAATCAAATCAAGGTTGCCTGGGTTATAGTGCTTTAACAATGATGCTTGCTAGTAACCACATTACTTTGTTGATGTAAATATGTGCAGAAACATACATATTTGTTATAGGTATCTCTAAGCAGTCCACAGGACAATGGATTTGTTTCACCTCTTGAAGAATTGTTGTTCTCTGAATCAGGAGTTTTGGTTTCCTTTTGTGTCCTGTACTGGTACCCTGGGCATGACTTATTCACTATACAGACATGCAAACTGTAAGGTACTCAAGTAGCTTCCTGCTCAGAAAGTTAACACCTACATTAGGCATGGCAGCTGTTTGTTTATTGAAATATTTATAATATTCTAAAGTAATTGTTTCACTGTCCCGCATGTTTTTTTTAGTCACATAAACATCATGACAATTGATTAATTTCTTGTTACCTATGTGTAATACATGAAACTAATTGTCATGTTTTAATGACATAGCTGTAAGAATCTTTATCTCAAACTACATTAACAGGTGAACAAGTTGTGGGATGTTTTCCATGTGGACATTGTAGGAACTGTGACAAAATTGTCAAATCAAAAGAATTTACTAGTAGAAATTGTCGAAGGGTTTATGAGATTACATTTTTTGCAAACTGCAGTAGTAATGGTTAATTTATCTTGCAACATGTAGTTGTGGCTCTTTTTATGTTGGCCAAACCTCCAGGCCTTTAAGATTGCGTGTCTCAGAACATATGAGCAATATCAGGCACAAAAAGCCAAACAATGCTTTGTATAAACATAGTCTTACACATACAACTGCCAAATTTTCTTTTACAGTTATTGATATAATAAGAGGTAGCAGATTTAACAAAACAGGATGGCACTCCTTGCTTGATTCAAAAGAAAAGAAATGGATTACTATATTAGGAGCATTATTTACACCTGGACTTAATGAGCAATTGTAATTGCACCAATAGGACACAGTGCTGATACTATTTAAATGCATCATTTTGTCTATTTTGTATCACTGAAGAAGGCTGTGCTATTTATTGCCAGCCGAAACCGGTTTGTTTTATTTGATGCTATACTTTTTGTTATAATAAATATTTCATCGGATTCCTTCAGTTGCTGGCTTCATATTTGTCTGTATAGCTGTAAGAATAAACAATTTATTATAAATGTGCATAATCTTCAGAGCTGCAGTATACATTTCAACAAAGTTTTAATCTTTTATCCTCTTCTTAACTCTACTCTTGGACAAACAAGTGCTTTTTGGAATCCCATAGCCACCATACCTCTTTTCAGCCATTAAAGTAAGTTCTAATTTTATTGAAAATATTCATAATTCTTAAAGATATTCTGCACATTTTAATCTCTCACAGTAAAGATAAAGAAACTTATGGGAATTGTCATATAAAACATGAAAAAGAAGTTATGTACCTACCATAAAGTTCCATGTTAGCTGTCTTCATCTCGCCTTCTTTTTTGCTGCTTGGGATCAGAGCCGATCCTCGGCTCCGACTCAGCCATCTTCTATAACTCAAGAGCTGTTTACTGGCTCGAGACTACCCCTTATCCCATGATGCCTAACGCTAGCTACCCAGATCTCATTTGTAATAGCTAACCCCAGACATAGCCAGAGAATCAACCTGTCCAAACAAACAGGTTGAGCATACCTGTCATACTCTCTAAGTCAGTAGAGGAAACAAACCAGAGAACACTCAGCCAGTGAAACCAAAACTCTTCTTGAATCAATAGGACAGGGGGACTGAGGGTGGGATGCAAGAAAGAAGGCGAGATGAAGACAACTAACATGGAACGTTATGGTAGGTACATAACTTCTTTATGTTAAGTTGTCTATCTCACCTTCATTCTTGCTGGTTGGGACAGCATCCCTAGCACCTACAATCTTGGGTGGCTCATTGGAACAGACTCTTCAGAACAGTGGAACCAAAGTCAGCTCTGCTCCTGGAGATCATATCTAGCTTGTAATGAGAAATAAAGGTATGAGGATTTGCCCACGTAGCAGCTGCACAGATAGAATCCATGGGCAACCTAGATTGGAAGGCTACAGAGGTGGTCAAAGCCCTAGTAGAATGACCTTTTGGTTTGATAGGCAACTCTTTGTTTCTCAATTGATAAATGAAAGTAATAATGTGAGACAACCACCTGGATAAGGTCACTTTGGAAACTGGGAGACTTTGTTTGCTTAGAGCGTAGGAAAGGAATAGTTGGTCCGATTTCCTTAGTCCTATGCAAGTAAAAATGCAATTGTCTATGAATGTCCAATTGGTGTAATTTGTATTCTGCCTTATTGGTGTGGTTAGGGAAAAACACAGGAAGGTCTATAGATTGGTTTAAATTGTTTTCTAAGCAGACTTTTGTAAGGAATGAGGGATTAGTCCACAGAGCAACCCTGTCCATATGAAAAACCAAGTATGGAGGACGAACACATAGTGCCTGAAGTTCAGAGATGCGCCTGGCTGAAGTAATAGCTATCAGAAAAAGTGTTTTCCAAGATAGAAACTTAATGGAGAAGGATGCTGCAGGTTCAAAGGGGGGTATAATTAATGAGGTTAGTACCAAATTAAGGTCCCAAGGAGGAGGGGGATCTCTCACTGGAGGTCTAAGGAGAGTAGTCCCTCTTAAAAAAGCTTTACAGAGCTTATGAGACATAATGTTTGAATTAGACAACCCAACATAAAAGATAGAAACGGCCACCAATTGAACCCTGATTGTAGCAGAAGTGGACCCAGAATGAAAAAGTTGTGCTAGGAACTCCAACATTTCGTGGACTGGGGCTGAAAAAGGATCTATGTTCCTAGCCTCTGCCCAACAAGAAAAATGTTTCCATTTGCTAGCATAAGTCTTTCTAGTTGTGGACTTGTGAGAAGAGACAATAATCTCACACACAGCCGTTGAAATGCTGGGAAGCCTGGCTAAGGCTGGAAGTGGAGCAACCAAGCTGTGAGCTGGAGTGTTTGGAGGGATTGATGTAGCCCGCCTGACTGATGAATCAGTAGGTCTGGAATCGGATCCAGAGTCCAGGGCTGATCGAGAAGGTAATGGTGCAGGAACAGAAACCATATCTGTCGAGGCCAGTAGGGGGCAATGAGGATCATTTTGCAACCCAACGATGTTGCTTTCTGTATGAGTTTTGGAATCAGGGGAAATGGAGGAAAAGCATAAAGAAATCCCTGAGGCCAATCGTGGACTTGAGCATCTCTGGGTGTGTGACCTGGAAGCAGAAGATGGGAGAAGAAGTTGCTGCATTTGCTGTTGAAGGGGGTGGCAAAAAGATCACAGCAAGGCTGTCCCCATTTGCGGAAGATCAGATCCACAACTACCAGATTCAGAGACCACTCGTGAGGCATGAGAATAGCTCTGCTGAGCCTGTCCGCTATGACGTTGGACCTCCCAGAGATGTGCGTCGCAATCAGAAATCGTTGGTAGGAAATCGCCCACTGCCAGAGTCTGAGTACTTCTCGACATAGGGGGTAGGACCTGGTTCCACCCTGCGTGTTGATGTACCAGACCACTGACATGTTGTCTGTTTGAATTGTAATAGTCCCAGAAGGGAGAGAGTCTTGAAGAGCTTGCAACGCTAGGAGCACGGCTCTCATTTCTAGGATGTTTATATGCAGGTGGTACTCGTGAGGCTGCCAAGTGCCTTGGACTATCCTGCCCTGATAATGCCCCCCCACCCTATCAGGGAGGCATCTGTGGTCACTGTGTCAACCAGAGGGGGCTGAATGAAGGGTCTGCCCTGAGTCACTAGTGGGGGAACCATCCACCAGGAAAGGTGCCTTTTGCATGCTTCTGCAATCATGATCATGTGTGATATGGGCAGCTGTTGGAAAGACCACTGTGTGAACAGAAGCCACTGAAGGATCCTCATGTGAAAGCGGGCCAGTGGGATTAGAAGAAGTGCAGCTGTCATGGAACCCAGAGTTTGAAGGACGAACCTGACTTGGATCCTTTTGCTCTGCATTAGAATTTGTACTTGCTGGCGAATTGTAGACACACTTTCTGGCAGTAGCCTTGCGGACGTCTTCCTTGTGTCTAAGTCTGCTCCTATATAGGTGATAGATTGACAGGGCAACAAGGCAGATTTTTCAAAGTTTATTGTAATGCCTAGCTGGGAGCAGATTGTGATAGTGTAGTCCCTGGCTTGCAGAAGTTGATGTCTGGTAATAGCAGTGAGGAGCCAGTCGTCTAGATATGGAAACACCTGGAATCCTCGACATCTCAGGTGAGCCATGACTACTGCTATTCATTTGGTGAACACTCTGGGGGCTGTGGTGAGACCAAAAGGCAGAGCTCTGAACTGGTAATGACTGGCTCCCAGCCGGAAGCGAAGGAATCTTCTGGAGAGCCTGTCCATTTTGATGTGGTAGTACGCATCCTGAAGATCTATGGAGCACATCCAATTGTCCTGACCCAGAAAGGGTAGAATGGACTGTAGTGTGACCATCCAAAACTTTGTTCTTTGAATAGACTTGTTTAGTCTGCTGAGATCCAGAATCGGTCTCCAGTCCCCTGTCTTTTTTGGTACCAAAAAGAACCTTGAGTAAGTTCCGGATCCATGTTGGTCTGCCAGGACTTCCTGGATGACTCTTTTTTTCTAGCAGTCTTGAAACTTCTATGACTGCTTGGTCCCTCAGATTGGGTGGAACATCTTGAAGGGATCTGCTCGACGGTAAGGGGGGTTGAGAGAAGGGAATTTTGTAACCTCCGGATGTAATTGACCGTACCCATTTGTCTTGCGTTAAATTTTGCCAGGCTTTTGGGTACAGTGAAAGTCTTCCCCCGACTGCCTCCAGAGGCAGGCAGCCGGGCAACCCTTCAGGGATGCTGAAAGGGCTTCTCAGAGAAGGATTCTCTGTTGCCCTGGTTCTGCGGACCCCCTCTGCCACGAAGGCGGCTTCTATTGTTGTTGTTTCCCCCTCTGCCCCTGGAGGAAAAATCACTACGTGTGTCAGGCAAGGCTCCCTGGGATTTTCGGAACCACATTTTACCACTCTTCTGACCCTTGGGGTATGGTCTGGAAGGAGTGGAAAAATGGACTCCCATGGCAGAGAGAGTCTTGCCTTCTTGCTCACACCTAGTCAAAGTGTCTTTCACCTGTGGTCCAAAAAGAAAGGAACCATCAAAGGGGGTATTGGTGAATGATGCTCTAAAGGGTTCCGCAAAGTTACACAGCCGCATTCATGCATGTCTCCTAAGGGCCACGCCCGTACCTGCAACTCTACTTGCACCATCGGCTGAATAAGAAATGAGCCTCATGGAGGAGTTGACTACAGAATTAAGGGTCAACAGCTGGGAAGCCACTTTAGCTTGAGCCCCCTCAGCTGATGGATCTTGAAGGGTATCTCCGAGCTCTTTAAGGAGATCCCTCTGAAGCCGGGTAAAATGGCATAAGTAGTTCAGTGACCTCATAGAAAAGGTCGCTGAAGCAAACATTCACTTCCTGTATCTGTCCATAGTCCTAGACTCCTTGTTAGGAGGATGGACAGATGAAGAGGTTTCCGCTAACTCTTTTTTGGTGGCTGCTGCTACCACCATGGCATCAACAGGAACACCTTTGGTAAGGAACTGCTTATCATGGGGTGCTGTGATGAACTTGCCAGGTCTCCTCTGAGTTGGTTCCACTGTATCCGGTGCTGACCAAGCCTTTTGAGCCACCACGGACATAAGTGGATCAAAAGGCGGAGAAACCCAGGAGGTGGAGGGTCGGGAACCGAACGCATCCAGGAATACAGACTCATCCTTGGTAAGGGTTAGGGGATTCCAGTTCCCCCTCTGCTTAAGCATTTCGAGGATGTCCAAAAAGGAAACATCTTCAGAGGGGGATCTCGGGGACCCTTCCAAATCATCTAAGTCTGTATCAGAAGTGACAGACTCAGGGGAGTCAATGTGCTTCCTCTTGCACTTCTTCTCACGAGGGGGCTCTTCTGAATGATCAGGGGAGGCCTTGGAAGAAGAGGAAACACCCAATGGGGTGCCCTGGAGCGCTGGTTCCCCACGCTTGGGGTCTGGAGGAGGAGCAGAAGTTGGCACAGGCACTACAGGGGACAGAGCTGATGGGGCCGATAGTGGAGCTGACTCAATGGCCAGCACACTCCTATGACATCGAAGGCGTCCCTGCCACGATGCAGAGAAAGGTCCGGTTCCGAGAAAATCAGAATCTTTCTCCGCACCGAGGGAAATGACTCCAAGGCCGATGTAGGAGCCGAGCTCACCTGCGCCAAACCTCCGAGAGGGAGAACGGGGTCGGACAAGGGTCCGATGCCACTTTCCCCCTCGGAGCCGATGAGGGAGCCCCGGCACCCAGATCCCTCGACGGACGGTACCATCGAGGGAATTGGAGCCAACAACGGAACCAAAGGAGATAAAGTTATCGGAGCCGACGGTTCCACTACTCGAACCCCAACGAACTCCGGCTCCGAGCTCAATGGAGTCGGAGGAGGAACATCAATAGAAGTGGATGGAGCCAACACCTGTTGAGGAGGGCTGGACAACATCTTGGCAAGTGCCTGCGACTTTAGCAACCTACTGACCACTCTCTCCACGTCATGATCCGAGAGCCTACAGGATCGAGAGGAGTGAGAAGATCTGTGACTGTGCTCGCTTTGCAGCAGGGGAGACCAAGGAGCCGAATGTATCGATTCCAGAGAAGGGGACCTCAGCCTCTTGTAGCTCCGCGAAGGCTCCAAAGTTTCTGATGGAGCTGACAGGGAGATAGTCTTATCGGTTCCATCCGGAACCAAAGTAGCAGGTAAAGTCTGAACCAAAGATGGCTCCAAACTTGGAGCTGACAATTTGGTAGATTTAGGGGATTTCACAGGCTGAGTCTTGGCCGGTGAATCCTGGGTCTTTAAAAGGCCCCTAAGAATAAGCTTATTCTTATGCTCCTGCAGAACTCTTGGACTAAATGTATGTCCGATAGAACAAGAGTCCTGCAGCTGCATGGCGCCTAAACAATAGATGCAAGAAGTGTGCCCATCTGTCAGAAACATTTTCTGACAGCATGAGTCACACTTCTTGAACCCAGACACTTTGGATTCTTTGGACATCCTGTAACAAAAAATACAACAATAGCTAACCAATCAAAATAAAGTCTTCAGAAAAAAACACAGTACACTACAGACTAAGGCTAAAGTTTTTTTTTTTTTTTTTTTGATAGGAAAACCTCTAACTCAAATGGCTAGCCTATAAAGAAGGTAGAAGGAAAGCCTCTAACTTAAATGGCTAACCTGACAGGAAAGGAATAAGGGGGGGTGAACTCTCTAAATTATACGAGTTCTAAAGGGAAGGGAAGGAAGGTAGAAATACACACTTAGTAACACAACAAATATAAGACTAAAAACTAACACAAACCCCTAGGAAAATGACTATTTCTAGTAAAAAAGTTCTATAAAGAAACTTTATACGAGCCTGAGCCAGAAAAATGACACCTCACAGCTGAAGCGGCAAACGAGATCTGGGTAGCTAGCGCTAGGCATCATGGGATAAGGGGTAGCCTTGAGCCAGTAAACAGCTCTCGAGCTATAGAAGATGGCTGAGTCGGAGCCGAGGATCGGCTCCGATCCCAACCAGCAAGAACGAAGATGAGATAGACAACTTAACATCATGTGTTCAGTGTTTATGAAATGCAGTAAAATTGTCCAGATGATTATGACATCAGTGTCAGTAGGTAGACACCTCAAAAGAATCTTCTAAGTCTGGCCAAGAAGCGAACCAGAGAAGCAGATGCTGTGAGGCAATAGTTCTAACTGTTGCAGCACTGTGCTGACCTATTACCAAATCTGCCTACTAACACAGTATAGTTCATGAACTTCTGACTCGTTCGTTTTATGCATGTGCAATAAATATACTGCATATCAGCAAAATGATTGGCAGTAACTATCAAGACATTGGTCTTGGGCAGCACAGAAGATGCAAATCATACATCACAATACCAAAGTTATAGAGGTGCAAAAGGTATGTGTTCATAGGTTCATAGGTTGGTACTAGGCTATCGGCCCTGGGGCCTATGCAAGACCAAGATTGGCTTCCAGTAGTCCAGCAGAGAAAGCTGCTAGCAAGAGGAGGTACCAGGGTGCAGCCACTCCACTACTACTGAGAACAAATGAATTAGGCAGAGTGAGTCAGAGAGATACTGTCCAGTAGATCACACAGACAAAATCAGTGAGAGATAGGGACCAATTTTACATACATATGGACAGGCTGTATTTTATACGAGTAGCATTGTCACCTCACAGTTAGACGTTGCCCGTTCGATTCTCAGTTAGAGCATCTTTCGTGTGGCGACATGCGTGAACGGGTGTTCCTTCATTGAAGGTTGTGTGTTAGGCCCGGCAAGTCAGCACGTAAAAACTCTACTGCCAATCATTAGCGGACCGGAGTTCCGCTGTGGCGACCCCTAACTGGGAAAAGCCAAAGACACAAACAAACAATGTGACAGATGTGACAAAGAGTACATGGAGGTCTTTTGTTGTGTGGGGAGCATTCAGGAATCTTTTTTGAGGCGTTTACTATTTTAGTGAGGCAAACATTTATATGAATGTCTGAAACTTTAATTCTCTTCTTGTAAGGTTACATTTTTATAGGGTTGCATAGCCCTACAAAAAATAGCACACTAAATTTAATTGATAGTGTACATCTATATGACAGATCAGATAAATCAATTTGTTCTACAGTGCAATTTCCATTGCATATTTCAGGAAATAATGAAGAGAGACAGCTACCCAGTCTGGAGAAAAGAAATACGAAACAAAAATAATTAACTTGGCAAAACTGCACCTTGTACAAAATATTCTGTTTTCAGGGAATTGGATGTACATACAGGTTTGTATTGTCTGCCATGTCAACATCAACATGTTGTTCCCTGCATTTTTTTAACTTTTATAGCATGGTTTAGAGGTACAGTAAAATGTTTCCTACTATTAATGTTTGTATATTACTGTTTATTTCTGTTGTTATTAATCAATGAATTAATTAACATACCATTGAAGTCGCTTCTCATAGCAACTTATTAGGTTAATAGTGGATGATAATCTTACATTTGACCTGCATATAAAAAATTGCATAAGAAAAACTCTTTACAGAGCCAAAAGCTTTCTCACCAACGCAACTAAAAGCCACACTTGATACTACTTATCTCCTCCCCACTCTCCTTCATGGCATTCCTGTCCTCACTAACCTCCAGGCTTCACAAAAATTAAAACTTGAACGCTGCTATAACAAAGTTGTAAATTTGCAATAAATACCGCTTTCAGAACATACCACTGTGTAGCACTAAAGAGCCTAAATTGGTTAGAACTCCCCCATCAACTAACTTATACACAGCTTCTTACCACCTAAAAAATTATCCAGCATCAATCTGCCTGTCCAGAACTAAAAACATTCTATACAAATATGTTCCCAGTAAGTCATTTTGATCCAGTGACCAAAAACACTTCTGTCTACAAACCTATCAAATCTGCTGGACATTGTCTGTACTCGTACATGGTTGCTAAGGCCTGGAACTCCTTACCTGTATCCATTAGGTCAACACCCTCCATTCCATCTTTCAAAACCACTCTGAAAGACTTCCTATCTAAAATCTGCTTCTGTTCTTGCTCAAAACCAGGATAGACTATATCCCTAAATGTGAACACGTACATTTTCATTCCTTACACCTCCTTATTCTCCCTTTTTCACTTATTTCCTTTCTTCTATGAAATTCTCTTCCCTGACTTTCTCTCTAAATATACCATAAGCCCATTTTCCTTACTTCATATTGCAATTCCCATTTGTATTAGACTAACTTACCTTTACTTTCTCTGCAAACAGTCTAACATTTCTCTAAATATTAAATGATTGTTGTATAACCTGTAGTGATTCCCAACCAAAGTTTTAATGTAATGTCTAATTTGTTATAATTATTTATACTCCAGAAGTTTTTGTTTTATTTTGAAGACTGCAAAATTATTGTTCTTAAAATGTTTTGTGATAATTTGAGCTTTTCTCCCCGGGCCTCCGCTGAAAATGGACTTATACCCAGTCGGACTTTCCTAGTTATCAAATATCAATAAATAAATAAATACAGCAGAGTAATCGCATGTTCAGTGTGAAACAGTACCTTTATTGATGAGTCAGCAAGGTGTTTTCTCAATCTAGGATCTACTTTCATATTATGTCAGCATGGATTCTGTAATTTTGCAGAATGATTATATAAACACTGCTGCAAATGAGAAAAACAAATCAAGATACATGCTGAAAAAGGATACTTCAATGATGATTCATTCTTGAACATTTTCCAGCACTCATTCACAGCTTCATGAACATTTATTTTGATGACCTAAACAGAAGATACCTAGAGTTTAGTTAATTTGTTACTTTTATCAAAGGGGGGGGGATACACAATGAAGTATCTGAAAGGTGTTTTATTTCTTTCTTATATGCAGTCTGTAATGCTTGTATGTGTACTGTGACTGCTGCATGTTCCTCCAATTGTACATGTTTTTAAATGAAAGTTGCAGAAACCCTACTAAGCCATACAGGTATATTATATAGGCTATAATATACGATTCTGTAATAAACTTATTTTAATTAGGTAATCCATTTTAGTAACAATCTGTAAATAACAAGCTGCCTTATCATGTAGTATATGGATTATTGCTGCAGTATATGCATTATTGCTACAGAGGTATGCAGCTAAAACAAGGGTTCGGCATCATCAGAAGTTTAATTTCTGATATTGTCTGTCAGATTTGTTGCTGATTATCTTATTAGTACAAATACAAACACGTAGTAGAGTTTACTTTGCACACCTGATTCTGTTGTGGTTTGACCAAAAGCAGTAAAATCAGGAGATGCCAAAACAGTCTAATAGGAAAGCAAATGTGCATACAACACTGATATTTTGTTGGTACCTAAAAGGTTAAAAAAGTGAAGTCTGTGCAGCAATGTGCTATGTGTGACATACCTGTTTATGAGGAAAAGCTGCATGAAAAACAATGAACAGGTGAAGTGTCAGATATTTCAAAAGGAGAAGCGAGTCAAAACTTGTGAGTGAAGCACAGTAGAAAATGTACTATAGAACATTCTTCACAGAAGACAAATTTATGAACTGCCAGCTCCCCCAGCCTTGGGTAATTGAGATGGTTCTGGCTTAACACACCCTTAGTGGGACCACCAGGGTTTACACTCCATGGAATGCAAGCCTTTCAAGTCCATATTATCTGAGCGCACTTGTAAGCTGTGGAGAATTCAATATGCCCAGCCGTGATTCACCTTGGAAGAGAGCAGTAGTAAACCTTGGAGGAGATGCCAAGGGCAGTGTCCCAGGGAGAGAGTGCACGCTGCTGCACATGACCAGCAAGCTGGCTGTCACTCTACTACTTGACTCTGTTCAGGGAACAGAGAGTCAACAGTGATTCTCAAGTAGTAATGAATGTATCATAGGGCTGTCACGTAGCCCAAGAATGCCCAGCATTTCTATATTTATTTATTTATTTCCAGTTTGATAACCGGGGAGGTCCACTGGGCCCAAGGGGCCCGTTTTCAGTGGAGGCTTGGGGAGAAAAGCTCCATATTACATACAACTAAAACAAGCATAGAATTTTACATTTATACAGTTATACATAGAATTATACATTTTGAATAACAAGTGTTTTTATAAAATAAGGAGTAACAAAACTGATTGGTGCAAAGGAGAAGAAGAAGAAAAGGAAAAACATGAGCACAGTTCATAGCATACATACATAGTAAGAGAGCCATTAGCAAGGTGAGCCATTTACAGGGAGTAGTGACAGAAAGCTATATACAGTATTTACATGATAATCATTCAAGGTTTAGACTTATTATATGTTAGATGCAGAGAGGGGCAGCTGTAGAAAAAGTAGCAAGAGTAAAGGTACATGAGGAAGAAGATGTAAGAGTGACAGTAAAAGGAATTAGGTAGGAAGAGTGCAATTGCATTTCCGGATTTGGGAGAGGTGGGAATGGAGCTGGGATTTGAAGTGTTCAAAGTTTGTAGTGATTCTTAGCAGGGATGGAAAAGAGTTCCAGTTTTTGGCTAGTGAGTGGGATAGGAGAAACTGGCCAGGGGGACGTTTTGGTTTATTGTAACAGATTTCTAGTTTTGAAGAGATGGTATTAGAAAGACTGGTTAGAAGTGGGGCACCATACAATAGTGATGGTAGTAAGTAGGTAGAAGTGACAGTTTGCCTTGTGGACATAGAGAGAAAGTGGGCGTCTCTGTATAGCATACCAATATTCTTATGAGGTTTTTAATATTTAGTTGGACATGCGTATTGAATGTCAGGTGTTCCTCAATGGTAACCCCAAGAAGTTTAGCAAAGGGGGCGACTTCTATAGTGGAGTTGGCATGGCTGATGATATTGAAGGATTGCTTGTCAAGTGGGAGTGTTTTTGAGGGGGAGAGAAAATAAGGATTTTGGATTTATTAGCATTAAGGGAGAGATGGTTTTGAAGCATCCAGTTCTCAGTGGTTGTAAAGACCAATTGGGTTTTTGCCTGAAGCTCAGGAAGGCTGAGAGCAGAGCAGACTAAAGTGGAGTCGTCCGCATATTGCACTATTTTGGTGTTTGGAATCGCAGCGTGAAAATCATTGATAAATACGTTAAAGAGCATTGGTCCAAGTATGGACCCCTGGGGAACCCCAGTTGGGGTAGGTAGGAAGGTTGAGGTATCAGTTTGCCATTTAACAGCTTGAGATCTGTCAGACAGATAACTATGGAACCAGGTAAGGGAGTTTTGAGAGAGATTGAGGTTAGAAAGGTGATTCAGAAGGTGGGTATGGGAGATACTGTCAAATGCCTTGGATAGATCTAGAAGGACAGTGGAAACCATTTCTCCAGAGTCACGAACATGGTTTACTATGTCTAAAAAAAGAAAGGAGAGCAGTTATTGTACTATGGCTGGGATGGAAGCCATGTTGGGTAGGGGTGAGGAGTTGATTGTTGATGAGGAAGGGCATGAGTTGCAGTTGAATACATTTTTCAAGGATTTTTGAGATTGGGGAAAGAATGGCTATTGGTTGGAAGTTAGAGATGCTGTTATTTTTGCCTCCTTTGTGGAGGGGCAGGATAAAGGCGGCATGCCACAATTTGGGGACATAAGATTCCTGTATGGATCTATTGATGAGAATGCTGAAGGGGATGGCAATACCATCTGCGGCAAGCTTTAGAAAGAGTGAGGGAATGTTGTCGGGGGCATTAGAACAGGGTTTAAGCCTGGAGAGGAGCGTTTTGATGTAGGAGGTTGAGACAGGTTTTAGAGAAAAAGAGGGGGAGAGGATTGGGAGTGGAGGGTTGAGGAGTGGAAGGGGAGGTGGGATTGAGCGGAGTGGAGGAGATGTGGTTAGGGAAGTTCTTAGTGAGTTCAGCTATAGAGTTGGTAAAGAAGTAGTTAAAAAGGGTGGCAATTTCTGTGTCAGTTTTATTGTTGTCAGGACAGGGATTGGTTTTGGTACCTGGGTGCAAAAGAGAGTTAATGGAGTTCCAGAATTGTTTTGGATTTTTGGAGTGGGTAGACTGTAGTTTAGTATAATAACATTTTTTTATCTTTTATAACAAGCTTTTAGGTTAGATTGCGGAGTTGCTTATATTTAAGAAGGGTAGCAGGATGTTTATTTTTTTTTGTAAAGTTTCCAGATCTTGTCTCTTTGTAACATAAGTGCTTTGGTGTCTTTTGTTAGCCATGGGGCAGAATTGGGTTTTATTCGTTTTGTTCTAGGTGGTGCTTGGAGTTTAGGATGCCTAGGAAAGTTGTGTTGAAGAAGTCTAAGACCTTATCAAGTGGAAGAGTTTTTAGTTTGTCCCAATTTGTTAGTTTAAGTGTTTCAGAGAATATAGAAGGATTGAAGTTTGTAAGATTACGAGTGTGGGTATATTGCTGTTGGTGAGGGGAGGAGTGGGTAGCTTGGTGAATGAAGGCTGGGAGATGGTCACTCATGGTGTCTGGTAATATACCAGAGTGAGAGATCTTATTAGGATGGGAGACTAAGATCCAGTCCAGAGTGGACCCTGGGGGGTTGTTTCTATTAGGTCTGGTAATGTCATTTGTTAGTTGAGTGAAATTAAAACAATTAATAGATAGGGAGGGATTGTTGTTATTGATTCTATTCCAGTCAATGTTCACGTCACCTAATATGTATGTCTCAAGTATACTGGAACAAGTGATTAGGTGCAGGTAAAAGAATCATTGGGTCTTGTGGGATGAAAAAATATGTATACAGATATATAATGCAATATGTTTTTACAAATATTATAAGTAGTCAAATGCATTATAAGTACTTTAAACTGTCTGAACTGCTGTTTTCTCTACTTGTATTTACACACTAGCCCTCTAACAGTGGTATTGTTCTCTCTCAGTCACACTCCCTAATACCCAGGCCTTTCCAACACTTGCATGTAATCACTCACTTAGGATCTTTACCCCAATCCTCCCCAAACACACTCCAACACTAGCTCAGCTCTATTTCATATTCTTATCAAACCTCTACCTTCTAATCTGGCCAACTTACAGGACTTTTCTTTCTAACTTAACCATATTTATCTTCTCTTTCTTTTACCTTTCAGGATTACTGACCTGCAAATCATCCCACTGACCTTTCATTCCACCACTAAGACTGGAACTCCCACATGATCAACAGCACATACACAGTGGTGGTTGTTTTATTGACCCTTTAATTTATAAAACTAAGTATGTTATAGTAATTTCACTATAGTACTTTATATTAACCTGCTGTGAGGCTACCTGCATATCACCTTGCTGACTTTCTGCTATACCGGCCATTACTGTTCTACTTAGCTGCTCCTCTACACTTACTTGCACTCTACATTTAATAGTTCCCTTCTTCTGTTTAATTCCCTCTATCTACCTTACTTACCTCTCTATTTACAGATAATACCCACTTCCCCTTATAGGTCTTTATCCTCCATCAGAGCATGTCTGCCTTGGTTTTACTTTCCTTATATTACTGAAGTAAGGCTCTGTTATTTTCTTTCCCTATCTGCTCGCCTCCTTCTGTTCACTTTTCCTGCTTTCTTGCCAGTTTTAGATCATTTCTGCAGGCATTCTCGGATCTCCAGGTGTAGCTCCACTCCGTTTGCCCTCAGTACACTCCGGCTCACTCAGCTCTCTTACGCTACCCCCATTTTCACCCACCCCCACATCTACCCTTTCCCTTCATCCAGTCATACAAAATATCCAGTCTAATTCCTCCTATCATCTTTACACACACTATCACACCTTAACAACCCTTTTAACTCCTCCCACTTTCTTCCCACCCAACCTATTATCCTCCTCACTCCTCCCACCAGATTCCACTCAACCGTTTCTCCTCCTTTCTTTCTACCATCTCTTCTACTGCCTTCCCCAGTACTAAGCATTCTTATTTATCAACTAAATACCTGTTGCCAACCTACTTACAAGACTATTATACTGGTACCCCTACAACCTCTAGCATTCTCATACACTTTAACCTCCCCTCCCCATGATGTCGAACATGTCACATAGTATTATCTTCACTCTCTCCCTAACCTTCTATCTGTTATTACAACTAACTTCTAGTCAAACTAATATACCCTACAAATCCAGCTTAACTACATCCACTCATACACAAACCCTTCCCAGTTTTGCAGATATAGCTGCTAGTCTATATGCTACAAACTTAATCTTACAAGCCAAATTAAAATCCTCCCCCTTACAATAGCAAAATAAATGTCACTTTAGACTCCCACTACAAAAATAGAAGGAAGCAACAACTTGTAAGTCTCCCGATTTGCCCTAACTTAACTCAATGCTGTGATATACAGTCAAACAATGGTCGCTCCCCTACCACACACATTTCCTAAAACTCCATAAAAACCTTAAATTTCACAACCCTAAACATTCAAAGCTTAAGAAACAAAATTCCAGCACTACATACCTGGATAATTCAAAATAAACCTTATTTCACTGCTATCACAGGGACTTGGCTCAAGCTTAACATCAAAGACATGGAATTCCTTCCACCTGGCTATGTTTGCCTTAGATCAGATAGACTAAATAAAAAGGGTGGAGGCATTGCCTTACTATACCCTAATACCTTCATTATTGTTCCATTCACCAAACCAGTACCACTCCGTTAGTTCTCTTCAGCAGAATTACTAGTACCCTCTATAAAACTAAATTGTAAGAACCTCTGCATTGTGGTACTATACATTCCCCCAGGCAATAATAGTCTTATATTAGAAGATATCCTAGCTTGGACATCTAGCAACATCAACAATGAAACAATTATCCTAGCGGACGTCAATATCATCTCGCTTGGTATCTCCCATCAGTTTCTCACTACCAACATTAACCTGTATAACTATATACAGGTCATCACTAACATAATCAGATCCAGCAATAATAACAACAAAGGCTCAGTCCTGGACTGGATCTTGGTTTCTGGTCGTAATAAAATATCCTCTTCATGCACCTTACCAAATAATATTAGTGACCACTCACCTGCCTATATTATATGCAAAATCACCTCATCTCTAAGTACCATCAGTATAAGCAAACAAGGGACTTATCCTACTTTTTGCCCTACTACCTTCAATACAATCCTACAAAGTATTAACTGAGAAGCTTTAAAAACTCTCTCCATTGATGAAGCTGTAGAATTCTTAAATTCAACTTTACTTAGAATCTTAAATAGCGTAGCCTCACTCTGTCAAAGGAAAGTTAAAAGTAAGCATGCCATCTGGCTTACCAAACCCATGAAGCAAATTATGACCACCAGGGACAAGGCATGGAAATCATGGCAAAAAATAAAAACCCCAATGACCTCATTTTACATAAACAGCAACACAACCAAGCTAAATGCCTAGTCATTACAAACAAAAAAGAATACTACCAAACTCTTCAAAGCCAACACAAACAAAATCCAAAGACATTTTGGAGTGCAATCAATTCCCTACTTTACCCAGGTGCAAAGAACAATCCCTGTTGCAACCCAGACAATACTCCCTCTGAGATTGCATCACTCTTAACTCATATTTGATTGACACCATAGATAAGCTCACTACTACATTCCCACAAACTAACCTCAGCACAACAGAACCAACATTACAACACTCTTCAAACACCTCTCAACCTAGTTTTTCCCTCTCAGCCATACCAACCTCCCCAATAAAAAAATACTCCTACATAAGCTCAAACCTTGTACTAATAAATCTAACAACCTGCCTGCTGAATTTCTACAGATATCTACAAGTGACATTGCTACCCCATTAGCATACTTCTTAACAGAACAATTCAGGAGTCACAGGTACCTCAAATTTGGAAGAAGGCCTGTGTTGTCCCTCTAGACAAAGGTGGCAAACACTGTGACATCACCAGCTTCTTTATTCTCTCTCCCATCTCCAAAATTTTAGGAAAAAGGTATCCATACTCAGCTTCTAAACCACCTAGTTCATAACCAAACCCTCTCTCCTGCTCAGCACAGCTTCAGGCCTGGACACAGTACTACCACTGCTCTCATTTCCTTCATGGACACAGTAAATCAGGACAGTGACACTGGCAACATTGTCTCCGCACTCTTTCTTAATCTTTCTAAAGCTTTTGATACAATATGCCCATTCACTTCTTCTCATCAAACTCTCCAACTTAAGCATTTCACCCCCCACACTAACCTGGTTTTCTAGTTATCTCTCCAATAGGCAACAATCCACTAAATTACAACATTCTTTCTCACCTTTTCTTAATACAACTACAGGCATTCCCCAAGGATCCATACTGGGCCCCTTGTTATTTAGCAGATTCATCAATAACTATAGTACTACTTTTACTCAAAGCACAATCATCCAATATGCAGATGATTCTACTATCATTTGCACCACTAAGTCCATATCCAAACCTCAAATACTTACCCAAAATGACTTCATATCCACTGAAACTTGGATGCCCAGCAATCACCTCACTCTAAACCCCAATAAAACTAAACTCTTAATATTCACCCCTAAAAAACTACCCTTCTTAACAATAATGATTTCACTATCAAGGCCAAAAACAACATTATCGAAGTCATTCCAAAAAGTACTAAACTCTTAGATGTTATAATAGATGAAAACCTTACATTTGACCTCCACATTCACAGCATCAAAAAAAAAATCAAAAATTAGGCATGCTCTATAGACACAAATACTTCATTAGCCATAAAGCAAAACTGTCACTTGCCACGTCTTTCCTAATACCATCTCTGTTATACAGCACCCTTATCCTTACCATTCCTCCCTTAAATCCAAACTCGATACATGCTACAACAAAACTGCTAAATTTGTAAAAAAATGCTAAATTCTCAAGACTACCACTGCTCATCACTACAACAACTTAGCTGGCTTGAACTCCCACACTATCTCACATATTTACAATTAACTACTGCACATAGGCTTATACGCAGACCTTCATACTGCCTTTCTCTTTCATCTATACTGGCTTTGTACCATCCTAATAGAGGTCTCAGATCTGAAAACAAACTACAGCTCAAAGTCATAAAGGCAAACGTATCACCTGGACAAATGCTCTACTCTTTGTTTCTAAACTATGGAACTCCCTCCCATCGCCAGTCAGAACCACCAGTAATCCTGTTCTCTTTAAAAAGTCCCTTGAACAACATCTTTCTTCTCTCTGGCTCTGCACATATGCTAAATCAACATTCCCTAAAACCTGACTTCCCCCATTATAACTCCATAGCCTGTCTCATCTCTACTGACCACTTGAACTTCCTTCTAAATCTATCAATTTACTCATAATAAAACTTCACACTTCAATAAATGAATATTTATAGGAACTTACTCACTCACTACTGCAAAAAAACATTGCATAATAGCTATATTGACTACATGAATTACTGCATAATGATTATATTTGTTATATTTGTAATAGTTCAACTGCAACCCATCCTCTTCCTGTAATTGTGTAATACCATAAATGTAAATAATGTGCCTTGTTTAGACTACTGTTCATATAACAACATATACCCTTGTTTGTTAATATTATAAATGTAAAAATCTGTTGTGTGCTTAGCTTAAACTAGTGATTACATTGCAATGTAAACTCATGTATTGTTTTTCATTAATATGTGGTTGCTCATATAATAGGTTCATAGGTTCATAGGTAGGTACTAGGCTATTGGCCCTAGGGCCTATATAAGCCTAGCCAAAGGTACCCTGGCTTTCGCCACCAAAGAAAATTATTTTCCTGTGCCACTGTCGAACACAGCCACAGAAGTGATCCCCGGGGTGAATTTCCTATCTCCCATCCAATCATCAAGATTTTTCTTGAATAGTGCTGATGAGGAGCTTTGTTTGATGTAGATAGGTAGTTGGTTCCAGAGTATGGGAAGTCTCTGGGACAGGAATCTATCCCTCCGGCATGTTCTGTTTATTGTGGTGACGAGGTTTAGGTCCCTAGAGCGTGTAGCTCATAGGGATTGGGATTTCTTTAAGTGGAGCATGTCTAAACGCTCTGGGTTTGACATAGCTTTGTGTGTTAGGCAGAGATCACCTCTGAGTTGGCAATATGCAATGGAGTAAAGCTGCAGTTTTTTGAGATGGTCTGCATAGGGCATCACTTTGAGGCCTGTAATCCTCTTTGTGAGGTATTTCTGTGGCCTTTCCAGTTGTTGTAGATGTCTTGTGAGGTACATACCAAAAGGGGCATTGTACTCTATAATGGGTCTAATGAGTGACGAGCAGAGGGGAACAATGACCTCTTTTTTCCTGGATGAGAAACCTTTTGTGATAAGGTGTGCCACATAGAAGGATTTCCTGACTACTGTGGCGATGTGATTATCAAAGGAGAGACTACTGTCCACCTCTGTCCCAAGGTCTCTTATCACACTTTCAGTGTTAAGTAGACTACCACCTATGTGGTAGTTCATGGGTACTGAGTTTTTACCAAAAGGAATGACAACACACTTTTTGGCATTGAGCTTGAGGCCATGGCTTTGACACCAGGCATCTGTCTCAGCAAGGCCCTTTTGTAGGATGTCCACATCTTTTGGAGTTTTGATTATGGCTCCTAGTTTGCGGTCTTCTGCGAACTTCGTTAGCCAAAGACCTTCTGTGTTGGCCTGTACTTCAGAGAAGTAGATACCAAACAGGAGAAGAGCCAGGACTGAACACTTTAGTACTCCACTTGTCACTGGTCTGAAGCTGGATTTGGAGTCTGCTACTTTCACAGTGTGTGTTCTGTCAGTGAGCCAGTTGGCAACCCATCTTGTGACATAGGGATTTATACATAGTTTAATGAGTTTATCTATAAATCCAGAGTGGGGGATGGTGTCAAAAGCCTTGGCGAGATCTAGAGAGGCTGTGTGAACCACCTTCCCCTCATCTACGGCTTGGGTGACTGCTTCAAAGAAGTCTATCAGGTTTAGGAGACATGATCTGCCTTTTACAAACCAGAACTGGGTGGGGTCCTGAGTATGGAGATTACCAATGTCATGGTTTATAAGTTCCATGATGATACGCTCCATAGCCTTGCAGACCAGGCTCATTAGGCTAATGGGGCGGTAGTTTCCGGGGTCTGTGGTGGCTTCCCCTTTGTGGAGTGGGATAACTGTCACTGTGCGCCATTCAGTGAGCACATAGCCTGAGGTGAGGCTATGATTGAACATGGTACTTAGGTGGGGTGCCAGTTCGTTCTGTAGTTCATGATTGTTACTTAACATTTGTGGAGCTTTTCGCCCCTGGCCTCCACAGAAAATGGGCTCACCATGGCCCAATGGACCTTCCCGGTAAACAAATGCAAATAAATAAATAATACAGCTCTAAATTTTTTATCTTTGATTTGAGGAATACTTCAAAATCCTACAGCACATGCAAAAATTAATATTAGGTGTCACCATTTTGCACAAGAGGACAACCCACTGTTCTATAGGTTTTGCATCTATTCTTGACACCAGTCAGCTGGGTTTAGCTAGAGGGCCAGACAGTGGGGTACGTTGAATACTATGAGGCCAGCTCACCAGTCCTGGTGGCTGTAGGTCACCTCGACTGTCCTCTGGTACAGGAGCATTGCCAAAAAGATGTTTCTATTCTGGTGTTAGAGTTAATGCCAGGATGGTAACATCTTTTTTGGCTGCCTGAATGAGACCTGACCAGATGCCATTGCCTCCTAACCACCACCTACAAGTAACTGTAACTTTGTTTAGTGGCCACAAAAGGGGTGAATAATACCCTAGCATTAGGAGAAAAGCAGTCATAAACAGTGGGTACAGAAAATGAGAGGCACTAGAATGGGGCATGTGCAGTAACATATAAGGCATAAAAATATTTTTGTGCAAGACATCACAATTCTGGCATGCAGCATATCTTAAGTCACAGATATGTTTCTGAAATTGGGAAATTTGTAATGTTTTCAAAATGCGGAGCTGTAATAAGCTAATCTTACCTTTTTGCTTCTAGTCTGAGTTTATGAAATTATTGTGTAAAATGGGTTTTCTACTCTATTTTCCTGCAGACACATGGTAGTGGGCCACAATGTGTGTTCAAGAGATTTGAAGTTTTGTTATAAATTATCACCTGTCAAAAAATTGTCTATGCTAATTTGAAAATCTGTCTATAATACTGCCTTTACCTGTTTAGCTTTCATAGTATATTGTTAAGTTTGTAGTTTTGTTATGCAGAAGATATTTGGTGTTTTCCTGCTGAAATTGTGAAAGGTTTTGTAGCCAAAGTCTTCAGTGCTTATCAATATTGCTTGACTCTAGAATGACGTTTTGGACTGTACTAGCAGAAGTCCTCAGATAATCCCCGGAAAATACTGAATTGAAATACACTTAGATGTTATGATTTAGCTGTGTTTTGTTTTATGTTGACTGTGGGACATTTGATATTTGTGTTCACCGTGCAGATGCCAAACTCTTTCAGAAGTCTACAGCTTTCCTAGAAATTGATGCATACCAACATTCAATTGCAACATAGACTACAAAAAAGAAAATCACAAACTGGCTTCAATAACAGATGCCAGTAAAACAGACTTGTAACGTGAGACTTCTCAAGACTTTCTGTGTACACTGTGTTACCAAGCATTTGTTAATATAATGTGGCATCTAAACATGATACAGCAGGCTTCATGGGATTGATCAGTATTGCCCTGACTGTGCCACAGCCAATGTGCATTTGGTTAGTCGCCAAAGTGTTGGAAAAGTCTGATGGAGAGTTGTAGGAGAATACTGCCTAGAGAAGGCCTGAAAACAGTTCCTACACATGGGATTCAAAGGAATGCAAGCCTAACAAACAATATATATAACTCCAACTGACAGAGCAAGTGTGCAGGAAAATGCACCCAGAGCTGGCTAAACAAAAAGTACAGTTGTGTACACTTACCATAAATGTAGATGTTTGAGTGTATTCACTGTTGCAGTCATTACATTTGGGTAATCCTGCTGGCAGGTTGCCCTCAGCCAGCCTGAATTCCAAAGTCTTGGATCCCGCGTCAGCTGCTGCCACCCCTTCCCTGACGTCAGGTCGTCAGGGTATAAAAGAAGCATCCAACACCATTTTCTTCAGTTTTTCTTGCCCCAGATGTCAGGTGCCCCCCAAAAAGGGTAGCCACACTTTATATATATATATATATATATATATATATATATATATATATATATATATATTTAGAAATACACCAATATAAATTTTACCTTCATCTAAAAGCAAATACACCACATAGGTTGTATTAATCAGAGAAGGAAAGATAAGGTTCAAAGCAAAAAGGGGGAAGGTGGGTGGGTAACCTGGACTGCAACAGTGAATACACTCGAACATCTACATTTATGGTAAGTGTACACAACTGTACTATGTTCTTTGTGATTCACTGTTGCAGTCATTACATTTGGGTAGAGTCCCAAAGCTATGGTTGGGAGGCTGGAGCTAGACAGCAGTAGGAGCAGCTATGAGGCCCTGCAGAACTGCAGTGGCAAAGCCTGCCCTGGATTTAGAGTAGAGTGGCAGATGATAATGCTTTGTAAAGGTGTGCACTGAACTCCAAGTAGCTGCCTCTAAAATGTCCCTGATTGGTACTCCCCTGAGAAAGGCTGCTGAAGTGGCTGCAGCTCTGGTGGAATGTGCCTAATGCCCTTAGGCACTGGCTTGCCATGGTGTAAATAGCAGAAATGAATGCAGTGGCCTAACCACAATAGTCTGCTTTGAGATAGCTTTTCCTTGTGATCCTGCAGCATATGCCACTAGTAATTGCTCTGTCTTCCTGAAAACTTTGATTCTGTCCAAGTAGAATCTAAGCTGTCTGTGTACGTCCAAAGAATGCAGAATTTTCTCCCCCTTGTTCTGTGGTTTTGAGTAAAAAGTTGGCAGATGAATAGTTTGGTTTAGAGCCACACTGGACACCACTTTAGACATAAATGTTGGATTTGTCCTCAGGGAGACCCTGTCTGGATGAAAAATGATAAAAGGTTTCACAGCCATGAGCACATGTAGCTCTAAAACTCGTCTTGCTGAAGTAATTGCTAGGAGCAGAGCTGTTTTCCAAGATAAAAACTTTACATCAGCAGTAGCAGATGGCTCAAAAGGAGGCAGGGTGAGCTTTTCCAAGGCATAGTTGAGGTCCCATGCAGGTACTGGTAATCTCCTTGGATGGCTTAAATTTTGGCCCCTCTGAGGTACTACTTTAATAAAGGATGAGAAAAAAGTGGTGGCTCTATATTGTAATGAGCCGAAATGGCAGAGGCATGAATTTTAATTGATGAGAATGATAGGCCCTTGTCTAGCATCTCAGTTAAGTATTGCAAAATCTGAGGAATGTTTGGGACAGTTGTATCAGTTCCTTGTGCCTGGTTCCAAGCACAGAAGCTCCTCCATTTTCCCGCATAAGACTTTCTAGTACTAGGCCTTCTGGCTTCCAGAATGACATCCATTACAGCTTTACTGAGGGGTGTTTTTTTGTGTGACTACATTATCCGCCATGCTGCCAAGTTTAATGTCCTGAGTTGGCTGTGCAGGATCTGATTGTTTTGCTGGGTCAGTAGACGAGGTATTTGAGGTAAAGTCCAAGCTGGGTATAATGACAAGTTCCTTAGGATAGGATACCAGTACTGGCGTGGCCAGTCTGGGGTAATCAGTATCATCTTTGGCTTCTCCTGTCTGATCTTTAGGAGTACCTTGGGGAGGAGAGGCAGTGGGGGAAAGGCATATACTGATAGGTTTTCCCAGCTGAAAGATAGGGCGTCCACTTTCCATGCTTGTCCATGATAAGTCCTTGTGCAGACTCTTTTTAGTTGGTAATTGTGATGGGAGGCAAAAAGATCTATGTTCGGGCATCCCCATTTCCTTGTTATCATGCTGAAGATTTGTGGATCCAGCTTCCACTTGTGGGGATCCATGAGGTTTCTGCTTACTTCATCTGCCAGAGTATTTTCCTTTCCTGGCAGGAATTGTGCCTGCAGATGTATTTGGTAAGTTAAAGCTGTGTCCCACAAGGTCATGGCTAGTCTGCAAAGGGGGTAAGAATGTGTGCCCCCCTGCTTGTTTATATACCACATGACCGTGGTGTTGTCTGTCTTTATCAGTAGTTGTCTTGGATGAAGTAGGTCCTTGAAGGCTGTCAGGGCATTTTGAACAGCTAGCATCTCTTTTTGATTGATATGTAGATGCATTTGGTTTGAAGACCATGTTCCCTGAATGCATCTTCCTGCCATGTGGGCCCCCCAGGTATAATCTGATGCACCCGTTGTTAGTGTCTGCCTGGCTGGGGTAATGTGAATGGCTGTCCCTTGTTCTGGTGACAAGCCTTTGCCCACCATCGAAACTCCTGTTGCAGGCAGGGAATGAGAGTAATGACTGTTTCTAGGCTGTGGCAATGTTGAGTCCAAACACTTATTAGGTACCATTGAAGTTTCCTCATATGCAGTCTTGCATATGGAATTAGTAGGATGCAGGATGCCATGAAGCCCAAAGCCTGCAGAATTTTTCTTGCAGATAACTGGGCCTTTGTTGCCAACATTTTGAAAAAGGTAGTCAGTTGCCTTTGTTTGTCTGGCATGAGATAAGCCATTTGGGCAGTTGTATTTAAGCTTGCACCCAGGAATATTATCTCTTGAGAGGGTACTAGTTTTGATTTCTTTTTGTTGACTGTGTACCCTAGGCATGTTAGAAGTATTTTCACAAACGCCAGATGTTGAAGAAGAATGTCCTTGTTCTCTGCTTGAATGAGACAGTCGTCCAAGTAAGGATATATTTGTATTCCTCTTTGTCTGCAGAATGAAATTACTGGTGCCAGGCACTTTGTAACGACCCTGGGCGCAGTAGATAAGCCAAAGGGCAGTGCAGATAATTGGTAATGCATTGAAACAGCCTTGAATATGAGGTATCTTCTGCATGATTGTCTGAATGGAACATGCAGGTATGCCTCTTTTAAGTCTAAAGTCACAAGCCAAGCATTCTTGCCCAGCATGGGCAGAAGTCGCTGCAAAGTCAACATTTTGAACTTTGGAATATCCAGGAATGTGTTCAGAATAGATAGGTCCAGTATAGGCCTCCAGGCCTTGTCCTTTCTGGGTACCAAGAACAGCCCTGAGTAAAATCCTTGTCCCTGCTCTTGCTCTGGTACTTGTTGAATGGCCTCCATGTCCATGAGGGATGAGACTTGTTTTTGTGCCTCTGCCCATTGATTTTTTTGGCAGATCTGGCCAGCCGTTTGCCTTTGGCAGAGTATGGAAATGGAACTTGTAGCCTTGTGACACTATATTTAGAACCCACTTTTCCTGGGTTATAATGTGCCAGTTTTGAGAAAAAAGTGCTACTTTTCTCCCTAAGGGTACTGCCAGTAGATAAGTGCTTGGTGCAGGCAGGGGGAAGTCATTGGGGCTGTTTCCTGTATGTTTGTGATTTATCTTCTCCAACCTTGGAGGTAGAAGCACCCCATTGCTTTGACCTGTATGAAGCTTGCGCCTGGGATCTGCCCCTAGGGCGTCTGGATCTGCCCCTTTGAGGTCTGTCTGAAACAGGAAAGGATCAATTTTTGTAGGCCAGCATCTACTAAACCTAGGTGGCTGTACTTGTAAAAAATCTTTAACAGTTTGCATAGATTTATCTTTGTCCTCCATTTTCTTTAACACCTCTTCTGTCTTAACACCAAACAAAGTATCATGCTGTAAAGGTGAATCTAGTAATTTAACTTTAACATGATCAGGCAGATTTTGTTCCTTTAACCAAGCATGCCTCCTAATTACAGAACCCATAACTGCGGCCCTGCAGGAGGCCTCAAAATAATCAAAACCACATTGCAAAGTATGCTTTCCAACTTGTTCAGCTGCATGCAATAAATCCTGCATTTCCTTGTTTTCTGCACATTCAGAGTTTAACAACATTTTCTGTTTAAGCAATCCCATGAAATGTTGCTGATATTTGAGCATATGAAACTGACAGTTTAAAGCCCTTATAGCCAAAGTTGCAGATGTGTAAACCTTTTTTCCCCATCTATCCAGTGCCCTTGAATCTCTGTCAGAGGGGGTTGGGTTTTTTGCAGTGGAAGCCTTAACTCCCTTTGGACCCTGTGAAATAGTTTCTGGGTCAGCAGCAGGGTTTGTAAAAAAAAATTTGTGAGAGTCAGGAACCCTGTAATATCTGTCAGGCTTAACAGGAGCTGGGGGTAAGGAGTCAGGGGTCAGACTAGACTCCAAAAACACATCATCTACAATGTCTAGAGCCTCTTTTTAGATTCTGAAAAATCTTGGCTCTCCCAGTGGAAATGCTCCCTCATGGTATGCAAGGTTTCCCCAGAAGAATAGTCCTCAGGAGGAGATGCTGAAGGAATAGATTCTTCAGCATCAGAATCCTCATGGGGGGAAGAGAATATTCCTGATCAGAAGAGGAATCAGAAGAAATAGAAACCTAATCTGAACATTCATAGTCAGTCTCTTGCCTAGGCTTCTTATCAGGTGGGAGATGGGAATCCCTGATCAAGGTAATCAAGTCTTTGGCCAGTTTGAGCATCTGTTTTTTTGGGCATAGAGGCCTGTCCACGTGGCTCTTGAGTTTGTTTCCTTGCTTTAGAAGGTGCTTTAGTCTTTGCCTTTGAAGTTGCTTTAATGTAAAGATGTTTAGGTCTGAATACACCCTCAGAAGCCGGTACCTGCTCAGCGGCTCCGGACCCATCTGAGGGATTAGCGTCTGAGGCTCCAATACCTTGAGTATCCAGTGGCATGGCCGACTCCACATGGGAGTCGGTAGCGGCCTGCGACTCTAAAGTAGCGGGCGTAAGGGGCTGCGAAAGCGCCTCACTGAGAACCGGCAAACCGCCGACTGGCTTAGGAGGAGCTTCATCGTCGGTTTTGGGCCTTGGTTGTTTATCTCTATCCTTTTCTTTGCATTTTTTTTGTGAACTCCGGTAGTCGGATGGCTATCCGACGACATTTCAGGATAATGAAACCGGCATCCAAAATAGTTTAAAGCAAAATCATACTGACGCTTAATAGTGCGCGTTAGTTAAATCTAGCACAAAACCGACAACCGGTAATGTTGTGATCAGGGCCTAGGCAAGGAATACAGTAAGAATGAAAATCCTTATGAGGTATTTGCTTTCCACAAGAAATACAATTATTAACTTTTTCTAACATTGGCCTGGAACAAGAAAAAAGTTTCCCCAACGGGGTACTTAGCTTTATTGAAGACTTTGGATCTGAAACTCGAACATGAAAATCTCAGGAATCGGCTGACCGGTACTTGTGAACGGCTTGTGCTTCTGGCACCGCACGGCAAGAAAGACTTAAGAAAATGGCGTTGGCTGCTTCTTTTATACCCCTAATGACCTGACGTCAGAGAAGGGGTGACAGCAGCCGACACGGGACGCAAGACTTTGGAATTCAGGCCAGCTGAGGGCAACCTGCCAGTAGGATTACCCAAATGTAATGACTGCAACAATGAAACATGAAGAACATCAGGCTTTGCACTGCGCTTTCTGGATAAACAAGGGAGTCTTTAGAGCATCCAGAAGTCCCCTAACCTCCACTGGAGAATGACCATGATCTCTGGCTTGGAAATGTGTCTCACAGTATCCTCAGTCAACAGTCTTAGGGAGAAATAAATGGGCCAGTAGGAGTGGTGGTGTTATGATCATGTTATAACATACCTACGTAACCAAGACACGCATGGTAGACAGCGGTGCACGATCCCAACGTCAAATAAGTTAAACCCAAATGGACCAGCACTCGAGGCAGAGAGTCTTACATCCAAAATTCAATTTTATTAGGTAGCTAAAAAACTACCTGTATAAATAATAACATACAGACCGGTTTCGGCTAACAGAGCCTTTATCAATGTAAATTTTCCTTTACCTCAATTGTGTCATTCAACTGCACATCCGGAGACCATTTTTATATACCTCATTTTGGATTGGTATAGTCCAGCCATTGGTCAGTACTAATTAATCACTTAAACCTTATTTACACAGGTGGAATGGCTACAGGCCTGTGCTGAGGTAGTAAAAGGAAATCCCTGAGCCTCTTTTTAGATTCTGAAAAATCTTGGCTCTCCCAGTGGCAATGCTCCCTCATGGTATGCAGTGTTTCCCCAGAAGAATAGTCCTCAGGAGGAGATGCTGAAGGAATAGATTCTTCAGCATCAGAATCCTCATGGGGGGAAGAGAATATTCCTGATCAGAAGAGGAATCAGAAGAAATAGAAACCTAATCTGAAGATTCATAGTCAGTCTCTTGCCTAGGCTTCTTATCAGGAGGGGGATGGGAATCCCTGATCAAGGTAATCAAGTCTTTGGCCATTTTGAGCATCTGTTTTTTTGGGGATAGAGGCCTGTCCACATGGCTCTTGAGTCTGTTTCCTTGCTTTAGAAGTTGCTTTAGTCTTTGCCTTTGAAGCTGAAGTTGCTTTAATGTAAAGATGTTTAGGTCAGAATTCACCCTCAGAAGCCGGTAACTGCTCAGTGGCTCCGGACCCATCTGAGGGATTAACGTCTGAGGCTCCAATACCTTGAGTATCCAGCGGCATGGCCGACTCCACGTGGGAGTCGGTAGCGGCCTGCGACTCTAAAGTAGCGGGCATCAGGGGCTGTGAAAGCGCCTCACTGAGAACCAGCGAACCAGCAACTGGCTTAGGAGAAGCTTCATCGTCGGTTTTGGGCCTCTGTTGTTTATCTCTATCCTTTTCTTTGGGTTTTTTTGTGAACTCCGGTAGTCAGATGGCTATCCGATGACATTTCAGGATAATGAAACCGGCGTCCAAAATAGTTTAAAGCAAAATCATACCGACGCTTAATAGTGCGCGTTGGTTAAATCTAGCACAAAACCGACAACCGGTAACATTGTGATCAGGGCCTAGGCAAGGAATACAGTAAGAATGAAAGTCCATATGAGGTATTTGCTTTCCACAAGAAATACAATTATTAACTTTTTCTGACATCGGTCTGGAACAAGAAAAAAGTTTCCCCAATGAGGTACTTAGCTTTACTGAAGACTTCGGATCTGAAACTCGAACATGAAAATTTCAGGAGTCGGCTGACCGGCACTTGCGAACTGCTTGTGCTTCGGGCACCGCACGGCAAGAAAGACTTAAGAAAATGGCGTTGGCTGCTTCTTTTATACCTCTGACGACCTGACGTCAGGGAAGGGGTGACAGCAGCCGACGCGGGACCCAAGACTTTAGAATTCAGGCCGGCTGAGGGCAACCTGCCAGCAGGATTATCCAAATGTAATGACTGCAACAGTGAAACATGAAGAACATCAGGCTTTGCACTGCACTTTCTGGATAAACAAGGGAGTCGTTAGAGCATCCAGAAGTCCCCTAACCTCCACTGGAGAATGACCATGATCTCTGGCTTGGAAATGTGTCTCATTATCCTCAGTCAACAGTCAAAGGGAGAAATAAATGGGCCAGTAGGAGTGGTGGTGTTATGATCATGTTATAACATAGACTAAAAAGACCACTGAGTAAAAAGATACCAGTTGATATTAATCTGTGTGTTCTGTAACATTCCTAAAATGCTAACTTTGTCAACATTCTACTACATGTATCTGATCAAAAATATTGTGCATTCTAACACTGAAAATATTTTCAAAAATGATCACCTCAGTCAGATTGAAACTATGTAATACTCATTTTAGGGGTGGGGAACTAGTGGCTTTGAGTTTAGTGAATACAGTTCTGTTTAAAGCCAAGTTCCCCTTTTTTGGTGCGTCAGTGCTTTATTAAACAACAAATCAAAAAATTGAGTAAGCAATGCAATCGACCTTGAATGTGATGGAATTTGGTTCTAAAGTTTTGATGGTGAAAAATTAATTCTATGTGGTGCACTACATTTCTATAACACATTTCACTACTTTATGATGAGATATAAGCCATCATCTGTTTCAGTACGTAATACTTATAGTTGTACCTATCCTTCGAGATCACTATAAGACACAGAAAGTCCCAGCTGGAACCATTTTAGCATCTTGCATTCATCTGTCAAATGGACACTGCGTGACAACTAGCCATTTTACATCTGGATAGAGTGCCAGCAATAGTTTAAGCTGTAACAAATCTGTGCTACCACTCAAAACCAGATGTAGCCACAGTTCTCAGGGTTCTTGACCTTATGGCAGCTACTATACAAACAGTTGTACATGCCAGATTCTTTATAAGGATTCTTAACTGGACAGTAAAATTACAATGGAATCAAGCAACACAACCTATGACAAACAGAATAAAGCTTGCAGAGATATGTTTGAAGCATCTCTCTTGATGGAACAATCTAGAAAAACCTTACTATAGGATATCCCTTGATTCATAGGATGGTCCAATGGATGTGGCCAACAATGGAGGCCCAATTACACTTACATTTCTCAGGGATAAGAGTGGTTATCCTTGTACTGCAAGCATTTCAAGTTGTACTCACCCAAGTTGTGGTGTCCATCCACTTGGATAGCATGGCAGTGCTTTTTTATATCAGCAAGGAGGGACATGCTCTTATTCCCTTGCCAAGAAGCAGTGAGTTTTTGAGAATGGACAACATCTTCACTTCACTTTTTAATAGCAACACACATCTCAGAGTAATCCAATATATTTGTGGAAAGGCTGAGCAACCAAGTATTTCTCTCACATGAATGAACTCTCAAATAAATCAAAGCCCTGGTGATTTCTTTGTAGACGAGGAAAGCTTGTTGCAATCTTTTTGCTTCCCCATCTAAAACCCAGTGGTGCAGGATTTTCTCCATTTCCCCTCAAGAGGGTATTCCCCTAAGAGATGCATTTTCTCATGATTCATCCCTCGGGCTTTGCAATGTCTTGCCCCATTCCACATATTCACAAATTTTTACAGAAAGCCATGATGTGTAAAGCCAAGATAATTATTGTAGCCCCATTCTGGACCTACTAGATCTGGTTTAGCTTGCTTTGGCCTCATACGAGAAGGAAACTTCTTCTTCTTCTATAGCATCCTTGCTTGCTCTCACATCCATCTAGTCAGCCTTACCCAGACATCACTTTTCTATGAATAATCTTTTGGTTTCAACACTTCCATTAAAGGTCATGGAGTCCAGGCTCCCACCCCAAGTCATACGGCTTCTCATAAAACTTTTGATCAGAAGGATTTAAAGAAATATATAGTCAAAGTTCTCCTTATGGGAAAACAAGTAAGGAATGAGACTCTCTTTTCAGTTTTCAGTTTATAAAGTCCTAACCTCTTTGACAGAGCTGTTTCACACAAGCTTCAGTTATTCCTCCATCAAAGTCCATTTGGCTGCAATTTCAATTTATTACCACCATTTTATTTCAGCTTCTTTAGCCTCACATAAACTCTGTAAGGCCTTTCTAAAGGGGAACCTTTCATTCCAAATCCCCCTTTGACTCAGTCCTCTCCTCCATTGAACTTACACTTTGCTGTGGAGGAATTCATTTTACCCCATTTGAACCAACCAACTATATGATCTTAAGTTCTTTTACTAGAAAAGCCTAATGACAGTTGCCTTAGCTAGATGAATTTTAGACATGCCAGCCATATCATCCAAGCTCCCATATAATGTGTTTCACAAAGACAGGGTCACACTTAAAGCCATTTCCTCATTTATGCAATAGTTTGCAATACAGTCCAACCTTAATCAATCTATTCACTTCCCATTTTCCTTTCCAAAGTATACCAACAAAGGAAATTATAGATTGCATTCTTCAAAGAACAAGGGCATTCAGAATAGACAGCCAGTTATTCATTTCCTTTTTGAAAATAAACAAAGGTCAGAAAGTAGCCAAATGTTTGCTTTCCAAAAGTCTATTTGATTGCAACATATTATGCTGTTCATTTGGTAACAGGCTATTTCCTTCCAAACACAGAGCACACACTGTCAGAGATCAGTCTACCTCAGTGGACTACCACAAACATTTACCTCTAGATGAAATTTGTGCAGCTGTTATATGGTCTTCCTTACATACATGTAATAAGCATCACATTCTGAATATTTTATCCAGGTCTAGAGCCTCCTGTGGACTTCCATTCTCAAACTTCTTTTATGTTAATTCCTCCCAAGTTCTGCTGGGGAGTCTGTTCACCTGTTTCAGTGTAAAGTCATGGCCAACTTAAATATATAATGTTACCAGAATGACAGGTGTATTAGTCTCTGTCCATGCACTGGAATAAACCTTCTCACCTATCCCTTTGAAAATTGTACTGTCCCATCAAAAGAACTTGGAGGAGCACCATAGCCCAATGACTGGCTACCTTAGTGCTATGATATCTCCTATTCTGAGAGATTATTCTTTTGCTTTTTCTGAATTTCACTTACTATGTTGATGGTTTTACTTGATCTAGAGAGCTAGATAGAAGCAGTACATTATAGGATAGGAGAGGAGCATGAGATAGTCAAAGATCTCGTTATTGTGCAGGAAGGTGCCTTCAGTGACCAAGCTATCCATTCCAGCGTCCGGCCAGAGGCCAACTAAATCTATAACTCTGGTATGTACATAACGTAAGTTTATGTAGAGTTTTAATTCATTGTGTCCAACATGGTGTGTAGGAAAATAGAGTGATAAGTTTCATGTCTTAATAATTGGTTGTTTATTTCAATTTATTTTTCTGGTTTACTTGAAACAGGAACTACAATTTTACATCTGGCAGGTAGTCTGTGGTAATGGTATGTAGCCATCTTGCTTTCAAAATTAGGGTTACTGCATTCAGAATGATCAATGACAGCTTCTTTAAATCACTGAACAAAATGCATCCCCCAGCACACTGTGTTATACCAACAGTTGCAAAAGATGATAACTGATTAACAGAGCTTTGTTCATATGACTTCTGGATAGTCAGCATTCAGACAGCAATTTCACTGAAGACATGCTGTAATCTGAATTGCCTGAGTTTGTGAATAAGGCTAAGTGCTGCTTGCCTTAAAATAAATGTGTCAGTAAGCATGTCCAGTCCTGCACCTGCAGGAATAGGAACCAATCAAGAAGCTGCAGTTCAGGTCAGTGTGCGAGTGAATGGGAAGCTTTGCAAACAGTAGCAGGTAAACCGTCCAATATGTCTACCCTAGAATACTTCATATACAGAACAGCAGCCCCAGCATGAGTCAGTCTGATATGTCTCTCTGTCTGTCATTTCCATTATCCTATTTTCATTAAACACTTTTGTGGGACAGAAAACATAATAAAATGTGCCGGTCATTAGAGATGTCTTTTTTCATAATAAAACCATGATGGAATTAATGATTTATGTACATTTTTGATAGCAGGAAATTAACCCTTGCTGATACTTAAAATGATTCCAGAAATAATTTAAGTGGTGGAATGTGTGTGCTTGTGTAAAAAAGAGCTTATGGTGAGTTCTTGCATCATGTTTCCTCATATCATGGTTACATGACTGTAATAGCTAGAGGTGGCATTTACTCATGTATTGTTAATTGTTTCATTCAGAAGTGATGATTTACTGCTCAAAGCATAGTATATTTGTCATGCTGTAACATCTCAGCTTCCTGAAAAGAAAGCGAGATTAAGCACTGCCTTTCTGTGATCAATCTTTCTACAAGATCAGAAACCTTGGAATGAGAATAATAAAATAAGGTGGTGTGGGGGCAAAGACCCACATGGGGGTGCAGAGTAGCTTGCCTTCTATAAAAATATTTTTTTTACCATTTATTATGTTGTGACAGTTGCTTGTAATCTGACAAGCCTGAGTACATATTATGATTATTTGCATATATAAGCTGTCAGTTATGGCAACTGTGCTATGGGTTTGGATGTTTTGAGAACTTGCAATTGTACTGTGTTGCTGTATGTTTGTGTTTCTTTTTGTGTTGTATGTGCAAGTGGGGGGTAGGCAGATAGGAATTCAGTGTTCCTATAAATTCAGCATCCGCATTAACTCTACAATACTTTCTCTCCACATCCCCGTTGTGTGGTTTGTATGTTATTCCCGTTTTTACATGGATTTTCTCTAGCTGTTCCAGTTTTCTGTCCCATATAGTAAAGTTTAATTAAAGATTTTATTAAGGTACTCCCCAGTCTAGCACACTCACTAAAATGTCTATTGGTTCCACTGTATAGTTTTAGCCTCAAGAAGCCAAGCAGCAAATCCAGTTCTTACGTGCTACTGGTGCATTGGTTTTCATCATACCTCCAAAGAAAATGCTGGTTGTTTGGCTACTCTGTATTCTCTAAATTACATTCCCCTGCCCTTGTAACCTGGCTTATGGCTGAAAAAAAATCTGCAAGGATTGCATCACTTACCTGAAAAACTGAAAATTAATAAATGGCTTAAACCACTTTAGATGTCTAGTACTGCATTGCAACACTTATTCTCTAATGTTGCATTTATTCCTAATTCTGAGGCCGCGGTGGTGCAGCGGTTAGCGTTGTCGCCTCAGTGCAAAAGGTTTTTCAGTTCAATTTTCAGCTGGAGTTCCTTCTGTGCAGAGTCTACAAGTCCTCCCTGCAGCTGAGTGAGCTTTAAAGACATGCATGTAGGTGCGTGTGTGGGTGTGCCTTCGTTGAAGGTTGGGTGTTGGGCTGGCAACTCGGCACCGTAAAAATCCACTGCCAATGAATCTGCAGACCAGTGGTCTGCTGTGGCGACCCCAACCAGGAAATGCCAAAAGACTGCTTTTTTTGCATTAATTCCTAATTCTGCCACATTTTCAGTCATTTCTATATTCAGTAGTAAAAAGAGAGCTCACCTCAGAAAATTATTTCCCATTTTCTACAGTCATTGTACTAGACTGATCCAGTCAAAATGAAAATCTGAGTAGTTAATTTCCTATATAAGAAACATTAGAATATGAAGGCCTCTTGGCATAGAGGGGTGAAGTCCAAAATACAGCCTTGATTTGGTTTGATTAGCAAGACAGGAACTGGAAGACCTGAGGGATGAGAAATGAGTGTCTGCTGTCAGCTTACCCATCATGGGGAAAAGGTATGGTGTGTTTTGAGACATGTCCCAGAACTTCATTCCCCCCTGGAGAAGAGGAAATCTAACTGGAAGGAGAAACTTCCTAAGGTGGACGGAATACTGATGGTAGACAAAATATTTGTGTAAGTGACATCCTGCATTGCTTCAAGGCACACCATGCAGTTGCTGAAAAAAAAGAGGAATTTTACATGCCTAAAAAAGAAAGAAGCAAAAAGAAAACAATGTTTGCCCAGGGTGACAGTCCATTACTGCTCAGCTTACACCCTCTGGAATGGATGCTCAGTCAGGGGACTAATCAGTAAATGCTCACTGACCAAGTCCTATCACTGAAAGACCCATTCTATCAAGTAGCACTGGAAGCCGCTGCAACTAATCACTAAGCAGTACCGTTCTGTGTGATAAAATGGGTGACTTAAGAGATTATGCAAGTATGCCATAGTGGAAACAGTTGTTGCTTATTACCAAAAGCTTCACGTTCTTTGTGTTTGCTCAGTCTCAGAGCTGGTATACAGCAGGAATGCCCCAGCATGACAGGGTGCAGGTAGGCTTGCCTCCTGCAAAAATGCTTACTTTTGGGGGGTTATGTGTGTTTGCATTTCAAATAATGGATATGGCTGCTCAGTAAAGGGGGATTGAGATATTCAGGGATGTTTAGTGGTAAGTCAGTGAGGCCTCCAATGTGTGTAGTCACTCGGTAAGGAGTAGGCAGTTTGAAGAGAACCAGTATGGATTTCCTCAGTAAGGCATGCTTCATCTCTCACACAAAATGCTAATGGCTACATCCAGACAGAATTGGGAACAAATTGGTCAGTAGGAAAGAGGGATAAGTGGGAAGATCAGATATGGAGGACCAAAAAAAAAAAAGAAAAGAAAATAAGAAAGGGGACATTCTATCTATGAGATTTGCCATTTAAACTGATTGACTCATATCTAAATAGCTGATCCTATCAGGAGAATACAAAACAGTAATGCTACTCCCTTTAAATGTGTTTACTGTATTATTCAAATTACAGAGAAGGATGTAAGATGAGGGATGTAGGAAGCAGTTCCTGAACACAATGTCAGCGCAGATGCTGTAAACACTGCAGTTCTTCATGTGCTTTTAAGGCAGAGTTCGTCTTTCAGGAGTTTGGTCAAGCTGTGAAATGGGCTGTAAGGGTACAAAGGAGACAGTAACTCTAGTACAGAGTGGGGACTGACATGAAGTGCATCGTGAAGATTGTCACACCATTCAGAATTTGAACAACTCTGTAAAATTAATGGAGATGTCCAATCAAATATTTGAGGATGGTGTGTTTGTTATATTGAAATGGATTCTCAGGTACATTGACTACTCTTTTAAAGCAGTCATCTAATCTATTGCTCCTTACTACAAAGAGCAGGGGTGCAGGATGAGGTGTGGGTTTTACCCAATTTTTAAATATCTAGCACTTCACAGAGGAAGATATTTTGGGTATTTGAAGAGACTGCATACACTAAAGTCAGAAAACACTATACCTTGACTATAGGGAGTTAAATTAATGGAAAGCAGTAGTTTCATATAATTGTTGAGCAGTACTGAAACTGGTTTCAAGATGTTGGCCTGTCATTAGTGCTGAATGAAGTGTTGTGAGATGACATTCATTTATAACGCAGTAATCCTTCTCCATCCCAGGAAACCAAAGCATTCCTTGAACTGTACTCCAAGATAACTAAAGAAACTATTATCACTACTTCTACCTAATATTTGTGCTACTGGTCATACCCTGCTGGACTTCTAAGACCAACTACTGTCGACTACCATACTCTGTGTGCCCTACTCCATCCCGGGAAACCAAAGCATTCCTTGAACTGTACTCCAAGATAACTAAAGAAACTATTATCTCTACTTCTACTTAATATTCTTGCTACTGGTCATACCCTGCTTGACTTCTAAGACCAACTACTGTCGACTACCATACCCTGTGTGCCCTACTCCATCCCGGGAAACCAAAGCATTCCTTGAACTGTACTCCAAGATAACTAAAGAAACTATTATCACTACTTCTACCTAATATTTTTGCTACTGGTCATACCCTGCTGGACTTCTAAGACCAACTACTGTCGACTACCATACCCTGTGTGTCCTACTCCATCCCAGGAAACCAAAGCATTCCTTGAACTGTACTCCAAGATAACTAAAGAAACTATTATCACTACTTCTACCTAATATTTTTGCTACTGGTCATACCCTGCTGGACTTCTAAGACCAACTACTGTCGACTACCATACCCTGTGTGTCCTACTCCATCCCGAGAAACCAAAGCATTCCTTGAACTGTACTCCAAGATAACTAAAGAAAGTATGTCAAACAAGGTTCTACCTCCCATAACATGCATTTGATATTGTTGACCAACTTGCTAGGTCTGTAGTGTAAACCTACCAGAAAAGCCAGCAGCCATACCCCCCCCTTATTTCACTTTCTTCCTCTCTGAACCCCCTACCTATGCTATCCTAGTCTGTTAGTAGCCTTTCTGATTTTCCTATTACCTCCAGCCTTCCTCCTATGGTTACTTCACTGCGCTATGTCAGCTCTTGACCACTAGATGGCAGTCTTTACCTGTCTCTTACACTCCATCTCACTATTTTTTATTCTTCACCTATAGAATTATAACCTCAAGTCTGTCACTCTCCTCTTCTTCTACTCTCATATCCTAGTCCATATTCATCCTACAGCCTCTCTCTGTGTGTTACTAAACATCTACACTAGTCTTACTCTGCCACCCTGCTTACCTTCCTTCATACTTACTCCCGACTTCACTGATTGTTTCTCTCTCTCCATCCTGCTGTGTCTGTCCTTTGGGTCTGCCCCGATACGCTTCCCTACCCTACCCCCAAATCCCAACCACCCCCAGTGCCCTCACCTTTATACTGCACTATATCTCCTCCCCTTCCCCTAAACAAATCCAGTCTCTCTTCTTCCCCCTCTTAGCTTTCTTCAATTAACTAATCCCTCCCCTAACTGTACCCTCACACTGATATACTCTCACCTATATTCCTATACCATCTTCACTCAACCACTCCCCAATCTTCCTGCAGCCTCCTACTAACTTGCCCCACCCTAATTAAATAATGTCTCCTCCACTTCCACATTCTCTTCTTATCACTTCTATAAGCATTTTACTCCTAACTACTGTCTTCTATGCCACCTCCTACTCCTCTTTCAAATTAACCCCCTTCTTTCCCTCCAACACCTCCACCACTCCCACCCATCCCAACCTCATCATAACCCACTTTCATAACATCTCCCCCTCACTAGTACAACCTAATCCACTTCACCATTTTAATCTAAAACATCTAGCCTACTCTACAAAACCCCTTACTCCAAAAATGATACATTTCTTCCTATATATAATAAATTGCAAACCACAGTTCATGCCTCCCTCTTCATCTAACTGGCTTATCCTAGCTGGAGACATTCACCCCAATCCTGGACCAGTGACTAATAGTAACCACTTTCCTCCCATCTCTTCAAATATTACCAACCACAAATTCCTCAAACTAATTACCATTAACACCCAAAGTGTAAAAAAACAAAATATCATTCTTTCATGCTTGGCTAAATCTTACTACACCAGATGTTATAGCAGTCTCAGACACATGGCTACAACCTAACATCTCTGACTCTGAGTTTTTACCAGCTGGATTTCAAGCACTCAGGTGTGACCGACAAAATAAAAAAGGAGGAGGAGTATCCTTAATCTATACTAGCCTACTGAATATCTCTCCCTACCAAAACCCTATCCCTCAGTTCTGCAATGCTGAACTAGTCATAGGAATTCTCAAACTGAATAACTATAAAAGTATCTGTATTATGGCCATCTATATCCCCCCTGGAAATAACATTACCACTCTAGAAAACATTCTCCCATGGTCCTCAACTAACATTAAGCTTGAGACATATATATTAGGAGATGTGAACATTGAATGGAACAAAATCAACAACAACAATCCCTCCCTATCTATCAATCTCCTAAACTTCACTCAACTAATAAGTGGTATTACAAGACCTAACAGAAACAACCCCCCAGGGTCGACTCTGGACTGGATCTTAGTCTCCCACCCTAATAAAATCTCTTACTCTGGTTTACTACCTGACTATAAGTGATCATCTCCCAGCCATCATTCACCAAGCTACCCACTCCTCCCCCCACAAACACCAATATACCCACACACGTAATCTCACAAATTTTAACCCCTATATATTCTCCAGAACCCTTAAACTAACAAACTGGGACAACCTAAAACCTCTCCCACTAGATGAAGCCATAGATTTCTTCAATTCCACCTTCCTGAGCATTCAAAACACTCAAGCCCCACCCAGAACTAAACGAATAAAATCCAACTCCACACCTTGGCTAACTAAAGACACCAAAACTCTTATGTGACAAAGAGACAAAACCTGGAAACTTTACGAAAAAAATAAACACCCTGTTAGCCTCCAAAAATATAAACAACTCCGCAACCTAGCCAAAAAACATGTTATAAAAGACAAAAAATCATATTATATCAAACTTCAGACTACCCACTCTAAAAATCCCAAACAATTCTGGAACTCCATAAACTCTCTTTTGCATCCAGGTACCAAAAGTAATCCCTGTCCTGACAACAACAAATCTGATACAGAAATTGCTTCCCTCTTCAACTCCTTTTTCACAAACTCTATAGCCGAACTCACTTAGACCTTCCCCAACCACATCTCCTCCCCTACATATAATCCAACCCCCCCTTCCTCTACTCAACCCTCCTCCCCCAATCCTCCCCCCACTTTCTATCTAAAAACTGTCCCGACCTCCTACATCAAAAAACTTCTCTCTAAACTAAAGCCATGCTCCAACGCCCATGACAATATTCCCTCACTCTTCTTAAAGCTTGCAGCCGATGGTATTGCCATCCCTATCAGCATTCTCATTAACAGATCCATGCAGGAATCTTACGTCCCCAAATTGTGGCATGCAACATTTATCCTGCCACTCCACAAAGGAGGCAAAAACAATAGCATTTCTAACTTCCGACCCATAGCCATTCTTTCGACCAGTCTCAAAAATCCTTGAAAACTGCATCCATATCCAACTCATGCCCTTCCTTATCAATAACCAACTCCTTACCCCCACCCAACATGGCTTCCGTCCTGGACATAGCACAATAACCACTCTCTTCTCCTTTCTAGACAAAATAAACCTTGCTCGAGACTCGGGAGAAATTGTTTCCACCGTTGCCCTAGACCTATCTAAGGCATTTGATACCATCTCCCATACCCACCTTCTAAATCATCTCTCCATCCTCAGTCTATCTCAAAACTGCCTTACCTGGTTCCAAAGTTATCTCTCTTACAGATCCCAGGCCGTAAAATGGCAAAATGGCACCTCCACCTTCCTTTCTACCCCTACCGGGGTTCCCCAAGGGTCCATTCAAGGACCAATGCTCTTTAATATATTTATCAATGATCTTCACACCGCCATTCCCAACACACAAATTGTGCAATATGCAGATGACTCAACTTTAATCTGTTCTGCTCCTAATCTTTCTGAACTCTAGGCTAAAACCCAATTAGCCTTCTCAACCACTGAGCACCGGATGCTTCAAAACCATCTCTCACTCAATGCCAATAAATCCAAAATCCTTCTTTTCTCTCCCTCCAAAACTATTACACTTGATAAGCAGTCCTTCAATATCCTCAGCCACACCAACTCCACTATAGCAGTTGTCCCCTTTGCTAAACTTCTAGGGGTCACAATTGATGAGCACCTGAAATTCGATACTCATGTCCAACTTAATATAAAAAAAACCCACCAGAAGCTAGGCATGTTATATAGAAACGCTCACTTTCTCTCTCCATCTACATGGCAAACTCTAGCTTCTACCTATCTTCTTCCATCACTACTGTACGGTGCTCCACTTCTAACCAATCTATCTATTACCACCTCCTCAAAGCTAGAAATGTGCTACAACAAAATTGCTAAATTCGCAACCAGATCTAAACACTCCTCTCATCACTGCACCTCTCTTCACAAGCTCACCTGGCTAGAGTTTTCTAACCACCTCCTCTTCCTTCAACTTACTACAGCCCACAAATGAATCTTAAAACCCACTGCATGCCCTGCTCTTTCTAATATTTTACCATTCTACTTCTACACCCCACACAGACCCCTTAGATCTGCTCAACAAAATCTACTTTCTGTATATAAACCAAAACACCCCCCTGGACAATTTCTCCTTTCCTATTTTCTTGCCAAAAATGGAACTCCCTCCCATCCCTGCTTAGAACCACTTCAAACTTTGAACTCTTCAAATCTCAGCTCCACTCCCACCTCTCACATAATTGGAAATGTAACTGCATTCTTCCCACCTAACTCCTCCTAATTTCACCTATGCATGTACTTCCTCTTGCTCATACTCATTATTTTATATATTTATTTCTTTTTCCACCACAGCTTCCTTGCTCTGAATCCAACGATTGATTACCTTGTAAATATTGTACATACTAGAATGTGTGTTTATTAGTTAGGTGTTGCCGTAGGTGGAGGGGATGACATTTACATAAGCACCATGCTCTTCAATACCCCCTCTCTCTGTTAACTTGTTCCCCATTTTTCTCTTTCTTTGTTGACTTTTTAACACGATACAACTCCTTATATAAGAATATTTCATTTGTTTGCTAATAACATTTATAATTGTATCTATAATTGTATGCTTGTTGAAATATTTGTAATGTGGGGCTTTTCTCCCCAGGCCTAAATGTAAAACTCTATGTTTGTTTTAACTGTATGCATTGCGGAGCTTTTCTCCCCGGGCCTCCACTGAAAACGGGCCCTTTTTTCCCAGTGGACCTCCCCGGTTATCAAACTGGAAATAAATAAAATAAATAAATAATTATTATTCTCTACTATCGGTAAATTTACTGACAGCCAGGGGAGATCTTATAGCTGTAATGCAACTGACAAGAGATTTTCTTCTCCTGCTGAATACTGCCCTTTAAGTACTGATACCTTATTTATTCAACCTGCTGAGAATATTCAAAGGTTTCAGAAGGGGACACAGCATGCAGAGCCGGATCATGGTCAAATAGGTTCCTAGACAGGGTAAATTGAACCCCGACTTTCCCACCCCTAGAACCCCCAGAACCACCAACCCACCAGCCCCCACAGCCATTCCAGTGTCCCATTATTTGGTCTAATCATTTTTTAACTTCACCAGCTCAGCAGACATCCCACAAACCCAGCAATTATAGCTACATTATTGAATGCATAGGTTCATAGATTAGTACTAAGCTAACTGCCCTTGCAAGCCATTTTAAGCTTAGCCAATTATCTCTTGTGAGACTCAAACCCTGCACCTTGTGTTTGTAAGGCAAGCTCCTTAACCATTAAGCCACCCTCCTTCTCAGATATCTGTGCTAAAAAATTAGCAGCAGCAATAATGACCAAAGTCACATATTTTAAATTTGTTTCACACACACAGTAGCCAAAGTATTCCAGCTTAATTCACACACATACACAAACACATAAATATACACACACACAAACACACACACACAAACACACATATGCATTCACACTATTCCTACAAAGGCAGATTAAAGATTGTTTAAAATGACCAAATGATAAAGTACTTTCAGCCAGAGAAAGCCCCCACCCTGACCTGCAGTTATAACTTTATCATTCACTGTGTACATCTCTTGTTGTTATGAAGAAATGGATTACATGTTCTGATTTGGTAGCTTTGGATGAACTACACAAAACTGTATAAAGATCACTAGCATCAGACCACAGATCCAGCCATGTGTAGCACAATTTAAATAGAAGCATATTTATGAGAATTTAAGAAATAGTAACCACCTGATAACATATGCTAAGTCAATATGCACAATCTCTGCAGAAGTAAAAGTTATTGAATAATTCCACATTAAAGAGAACTATTACTAATGCAGAGGTTGCTGCAGGAAAGCAATTTTGCATTTCAATGCTTTATCTATTAAGCAGTGCCTGCTGCCCTTGCAGAATAAATTACCTAGGTTACATTAAAAAAAATAGGTGTGCTGGTGATGTTGCTGTTATTTATTTATTAAAGAAAAACTCTGCTCCAAAGCCACAAACAGTACTTTTAATTAGATAGTGTAAGTGCTTTTGTTTCACAAGGAACATCATCAGACATTAACAATGCACTACATCACTTCCTTTGTGTTAAAAAATGGTGCCAAAAATGTTCAGTCCATTTAAAGAGCCATACAATAATAAAAAAACTAAATCTGTAAGAAAAAACTTTTTAAAAAATTCTTATTTAACATACACAATCAGTACAAGTCATTAAAACACATTAGAAACATAAATAAATAAATGATGCATCATAATACATCAGTCTTAGGTTTAATAGATATGTGGCCATTAAGACCAGGGGGAATAGTGGCATTTAACAGTACCTTCCAAAAATATGCCCTTCTCTCCACCATAGTCCCTAAAACTTTTCACTAGGAAGTGGAATTTAAAATGTATTTTACCTTCTAGTGAGTTATGTTCTGGGACATCAATTTTACGAAGATGTTGTACCTTCAATCCTCCCTTCCTCCTTAGTATCCACTTGTTCGAAGAATTATGTGAACAGAGTATTCAGGGTTGGTGCTCAAACAGCAAGAGGTTTATGTTCCACAAATTACTAGGAAAGAGAGGGAACTTCTGTGCAAAATGGCCAATGATTCCAGCATACATATCATGAAACCTGATAAAGGAGGAGGAGTTGTTATGGACAGATTATTATACTCTTCAAAGATGCTGGAGTTTCTACACAATGGACGATTTTTGTTGAGGTCTCACGTAATGAGGTGAATATTGCCTATCATGGTATTGACCTCATTTTGGAGGATATTTTTATAACTTTTAATTTACCTAATCACTTGAGAGAATTCTTGACTGTTCATAAACCTAGAATTCCAGGAATCTTTGGTATCCCTAAAATTCACAAATCGGTGATAGATCCTCCATTGAGACCAATAGTGGCACCTGCGGGATCCAAAACTAAACCCTTGGCCAAGTTTGTGGACACCAAATGCAAAACCTTCTTAGATGACAAACCCCACATGTTGAAAGATTCTTGGCATTTTTTTGAGTGTCATCTCTAGAATATCTTTTATTTCACACGCACTATTTGTCACAATTGATGTGAAAAATCTTTTCAGTTATTCCCCATGATGTGGGACTTGACTGGTTCCACTGAGCTTTGGTTAGAGGCACTAACTTAAGTAACAGCAAGATTAATTTGATATACCAGTGTATGGAGATAGCAATAATAATTTTGTCTATTTTGAAGGGGAATACTACAAACAACATACATGTGTTGCAATGGGGGCAGCTTCGGCTCCTATTTTTACTAAATTGGTTTTGTGGTTTTGAGAAACTACTTTTGTTCTACACTCCCCTTTTTCATCTATGTTAGAGTTTTACCTCAGATACTTGGACAATATATTTGTCCTGTGGAAAGGAAGTTCTGAGGGTCTAAAGGCTTTTATTAACTTTCTTCACCAATCTACTAATTTCCTCGAGTTCACTTACCATTCCCACAACACCTCTATTGATTTTCTTGACGTTACCCTTTATAAAAATTACATGATTCCAGATATGAATCCAATATATACAGGAAACAGACCTTTTCAAATGCTTATTTGCATTTTTCTAGCCAACATCCAGCAGGGCAAAAACGGAATCTAGTTAAAGGTCCGATGATTAGGCTGAGCAGGTTGGTTTCCGATGAAAAAGTTTTTGAATCTGAAGTCAAGAAATTGATTGATTTGTTTTTGGAAAGAGGCTATCCTGCAAATTTACTGGATAGTATTGCTAGATATGTCGTGGAGAATAGGACCTTTAGATATGGTCCCCTTCTGTGTAGGAATAAGTTGTGTGGTAACACACAGGATTTATCAAATCCTGTGAACAATACTGGTGAACTTGATGGTAATGATCTTTCACAGGTATTTGTTTTACAATATCACACAGGTATCGTTTTTCTTCAGGATATGATTTAAAAACATTGTGCCACCGTTTTTGGAACCCTTGGATTAACAAACAGGCTGGGGTTAGAACCTAAATTTGTTTATAAGAATAGTAAAAACTTCAAGGGTATTTTGGAAACCAATAGGCTAGCTCTGAGATCACATACTGATGGTTGTGGTATGAAAAGATGGGGGGGGCCTGTCGACAATGTAGATATATTTGGAAGTTAGCAGTTTTTCTGTGCCAGGTTGCTTTAATGTACTGTTAAAGGTAAATTTGATTGTGGTACTAAGGGAGTAATTTACATATTTTTGTGCTTCTTTTACTGCATATTACATTGGGAAACCTAATGGCCCCTTACGGACAAGAATTTACCAGCACCTGTATGCTATTAAGAGCATGAACACAAATATAATGCTCTTTACTAACATTCCATTTCTTGTTCAGATTTTAGGAAATTTGAATTTCTCATTTTGGAAAAGTGAGCACTTTGGACAGAGGGGGTGATTGGGAGACTATGGTGGAAAGAAGGGAATATTTTTGGCAGGTACTATTAAATGCCACCATTCTTCCTGGTCTTAATGACCACATATCTATTAAACCTATTTTAATGTTTAAGGCTGATGTATTATGATGTAATATTTATTTATGTGTCTTATGTGTTTTAATGACTTGCACTGATTGTGTATGCTAAAACAAGAATTTTTAAAAAGTCTTTTATTACAGATTTAGTTTTTTTATTATTGTATGGCTCTTTTAATGGACTAAACTTTTTTGGTACCATTTTTTAACATAAAGGAAGCGATATAGTGCATTGTTAATGTCTGATGATGTTCCTTGTTCATTGTGGAACAAAAGCGCTTACACTATCTAATTAAAAGTACTGGTTGTGGCTTCGGAGCAGTTTTTTCTTTAATTGTTGCTTTTTCACTGTTTGGGCTATTTTACTTGGCTGCTGTTATTTATTTATTTATTTATACAATTTGTTAAATGTGGGTAGAGCACTGATCCCATTGGACCAATTTCACTCTCAATCCAGAATATGAACACACAAACAGAAAAATAAAAATAATTTACATAAATAAAATAGCACAGAAAAACAAAGGTATAGTCAATATACAAAAGAAGAAATGATTTAAGAAGGTCATCAACAGAAAGCAATATGCACAATATTTACATCAGAGTAGCAGCATGTTAGGAGTTAAAGAAGAGACGCTATAGTGAAAATGATACGCAGTGTATGTCAGAGATTAGGAAGACTAGGTTATGTGAACTGAAGCAGAGCATTTACAAGCAGCTTGTGCTGTGAAATGCTCTTTAAGCTGTGACCAGTAATTCGACAGGTCTTTAAGATTTGAGGGAAGATCCCTCCAGAGCTTGGGTCCAAGAGTAGAAAGAGAGTTATAAGAGCACTGTAATCTGTTTTTAGGTGCCTTGCCTCCCATAACCCATAGTTAAAATTCAGGGTTAGATTCTGAGCAAGTCAGTAACTAGACAGTGCCCCTAAATGGGGGAACTTTACACACACACACACACACACACACACACACACACACACACACACACACACACCACATTTCCTTGCTGACATACATCCTCTTGAAATATAGACATACTTACATGATGATGGCTGAGACAGTACTTAGACTGAGTGTTTTTAAAAGGAATGGAGCATTTTTTTTATGCCCCCCCCCCCCACACACACACACACAAACACACAGCCAGCACCAGGCCCTAGGCAGTTGACTAGCTCACCTTTTGCTGAATCCAGTTCTGACAGAATGAGCACAGTACTCTTTTCTTTTACTAGTAATCAGTATTAGATAAAGTGGGTCTTGAGCTCTGGGCTGGTTTCAGTCCCTAGGCCATCTCCACCCCACCCATTTTTTTTTTTTTTAAGGATGATGAAAGATTAAATAACTTGCCATTAGTATTATCCTTCAAACATGTATGTTATATAGTGTGTTTGAATCACTCAATATCTCTTTCCCCTTTGTACTTTACCTACTTACCTCCTCCCTCTGCTCAAAATACCTGTCTAGACAGCTCTAGTCCCTCCTCCTTGAAATAACCTTCTGCTGCTATTCCAACTTCTAACCATAATTTCTGTTTAAAATTCTAAAGTTTTCTACTGCTGGGACAGCTCTGAGTCCCCGTTATTGTCTAAAGTATGCAATCCCACATTAAGTTTACAACACAGTTTACATTTTTATTGAGAAATTTTTGGTATCTCCAAGGGATGCGAATTGCACATATGCTAAGGGATACTAGATAATTTGATCACATTAACTAATGTTTGGTGTGCCACATAGATCCCATAAAAAAATAGGGAATGGGGGGGTTGATGATGACAGTGACTATTAATAGAAATTTAATATCGCATTATTGTCATGTTGTTTTGACTCTTTCTCTTTAGGATTTGTAAAGCCAGAGCTGAGCCTCAAAATAATCCAGATGGGTCAATGCTCTATCCCAGTCAGCAATACAAACATAAATAAATATCACTGAAGAAAAATAATGTAAAAAAAGAAATATTTAAAACATTTCTAACAGGTTAGTATAGGCCACGAAGACAGATTCTGTCAACAAAAGGTATGACTCTGAACAAGTCACTTAAAGGACTGACTGTGGACGGAAGCTGAAGACTTTTAGTTATGTACTTACCATAACTTCAGATGTATGGGATCCATCTCGCCTACATTCACAACATATGGGTTCGGAGCCGATCCATCGGCTCCGACTCGGCAACTAATACACTAGCACGAAGTCTCTCATTGGCTGGGCTACTCCCTATCCCAGGATGCACTACACCTGCTTCCCCAGATCTTGTTTGTTCGCTTTCATACATCCATGCAAACACAGAAAAATAGTAGTCACTATAACCAACTAAAGTTCTTCAAGAAAGATCTCCAAGAAAAAAGAGACTACAGCTCCTCTAAATCCGAATGGAAGGGGAAGGAGGGTGGTACTTATGAATGTAGAGGCGAGATGGATCCCATACATCCGAAGTTATGGTAAGTACATAACTAAAAGATGTAATGGGATCCTATCTCGCCTACATTCACAACATATGGGACAGCGTCCTTAGCACCTACATCCCGGGTGGCTCATTGGAACACACTCCTGAGAACTGTGGAACCAAAGGAAGCTCTGCCTCGAGAAACCACATCCAATTTGTAATGAGAAATGAAAGTGTGCGGAGAAGTCCAGGTTGCTGCAGCACAAATATCATCTATTGATAACTTGGGTGAAAGGCTAGGGAAGTAGCCATTGCCCTGGTAGAATGAGCCTTGACTGGAAAGGGGAGGTCTTTGTTAGCCTGTGAATAAATAAAAATGATACAATCTTTAATCCATTTAGATATGGAGGTTTTTGTTACTGGTTGACCCAATTTGTTCACTGCAAAGGAAACAAATAATTGATTTGATTTCCGCGTTTGAGCGGTTCTATTCAAATAAAAACGCAGTTGTCTATGTACGTCCAATTGATGCAAAGTATATTCTGCGTTATTAGAGAATTCTGGGAAAAAAACAGGGAGTTCTATAGTTTGTTGAATACAGAAAGAGGAGGCCACTTTTGGTATAAATGCAGGGTTTAATTTCAATGAAACTCTATGCTTGTGAAAAATCAAATAGGCAGGATCAGAACAAAGAGCTTGAAGTTCTGAAACTCGCCTAGCAGATGTTATGGCTACTAAAAAGGCCGTTTTCCAAGACAGAAATTTTAAATCACAAGTAGCAGCTGGTTCGAAAGGACGGGCAGTTAGGGCAGCAAGAACCATATTCAAATCCTAAGGGGACAGGATGAGATAAAGGAGGCCTAAGGAGCCAAGCCCCTTTAAGGAAGGCCTTACAAAGTTTGTGAGACATCAATGAAGGTTCAAATGAAGCATGAAAATTAGAGATCGCCGCTAACTGAACCTTAATGGTAGAAACTGAAGAGCCCGACTGAAAAAGGGAGGCCAGAAAATTCAGAACCTCCGATACTGGTGCAGTGAGAGGATCTATACCCCGTTCTTGAGCCCAGAAGGCAAACCTTTTCCATTTACTGGAATAAAGTTTGATGGTGGAAGGTTTATGAGAAGAAGACAGTATGTGGACCACGTCCGGCGAAAGAGCATTGTCTCGGACTAAGGATGGAAGTGGAGTAACCATGCTGCCAACTTCAGGGACCTGAGAGACGGATGAAGCCGTCCTGACTGATGAGTCAACAGGTCTGGCACCGGATCCAGAAACCATGGACCTTCTATCGCATGCCTCTGTAGGAAAGGAAACCAAACTTGACGAGGCCAGTGCGGGGCAATCAAAATCATCTCGCTCTCCATGTAAATGGCCTTCTGTATCACCCTCGGTAGGAGGGGAACGGAGGAAGGCGAGAAGACCGGGGGGCCAAATGTGAGTCAGAGCGTCCCTGGAAATCTGTCCCTGAGAAGGAAACAGTGTGAAGAACTCTCTGCATTTCGCATTGTGAGGGCTGGCAAACAGGTCGCAGCAAGGAAGACCCCATCTGTCGAAGATTTTCGCAGCTATACCCTGGTTGAGGGACCACTCGTGGGGTAAAAGAATGGTCCTGCTTAATCTGTCCGCAATCACATTGGACTTCCCCGGTATGTGCGTTGCCATTAGAAAGCGGTTGGTAGCTACCGCCCAGTGCCAAAGTCTCATGGCTTCTCTGCATAGTGGGTAAGACCTGGTTCCACCTTGTTTGTTTATGTACCACACCACCAACATGTTGTCGGATAGGATAGTAATCGGACCCTGTGGGAGAGCGTGATGGAGAGCTTGGAGTACCAATAGTACCGCTCTCATCTCCAGGATATTGATATGCAAATGCGTTTCCTGGATCTGCCATGTGCCTTGGACCGACCTGTCCAGGTAATGACCCCCCCACCCTACCTGGGAGGCGTCCGTGGTCACAGTGGCAACGGGACGTTGAGGTATGAAGGGTCACCCCTGGTCGAGATTTGATTGGAGAAGCCACCAATGCAGATCTCGACGGCAACTTTCCGTGATTATGATTAAGTGGTTCAAGGGAAGTTCCTGATAAGACCATTGAACCGACTTTAGCCATTGCAAAATTCGCATGTGAAGTCTGGCCAAGGGAACTAAAAGTATGGTCGATGCCATCGAGCCCAACAGTTGTAGGATCCGATGGGCCGGTGCTCTTTGTAGGGGGAGACAGGATTTGACTTGATCTTGTAAGACCTGAATTCTTGCTGCCGGTAAAAAGGCGCGCATTCTTTTTGTGTCTAAGTCTGCGCCTATGAAAGTAATACGCTGAGATGGCTGTAGTACAGATTTTTGCAAATTGAACGTGATCCCCAAGAAACGGCCCAAGGTGAACGTGGCTCTGAGCGCTTGGAGTAGTAGATGCTCGGAGGTGGCAGTAAGGAGCCAGTCATCTAGATAAGGAAACACCTGGAATCCCAGACTTCTCAGGTGAGCAGTTACCACTGCCAGACACTTGGTGAACACCCTGGGGGCTGTGGTGAGACCAAAGGGCAGTGCTCGGAATTGGTAATGACTGACTCCGGCGGAGCGTAAATGTCTCCTGGACTCTTGAACTATGGGAATGTGATAGTAAGCGTCCTGGAGATCTATGGTGCACATCCATGCATCTTTTTCCAGCAAAGGAAGAATAGATTGAAGAGTGACCATTCGAATTTGGACTTCTTTACTAAACGATTCAATGAACTGAGGTCCAAAATGGGCCTGAAGTCCCCTGTCTTTTGGTACCAAAAATAATTTTGAGTAAGTTCCTGATCCGATCTGGTCGATGGGGACAGGCTGGATGGCTCTTTTCTAGCAGCTTTGAAACCTCTAATGCTGCCTGATCCCGCTGACTGGGTGGTACGTCCGGGATTTCCCTTAAAGAAAGGGGGTTTGTTGAAGGGATGATATAACCTCCGGTAATACGAAGCACCCACTGATCGCTTGTTATGGATTCCCAAGCTTGTGGGTGCGCCAAAGTGACCCCGACTGGCTCGGAGTTGCACAGTCGGGCAACAACTCAGGAACGCTGGTTGTATGAAGAACCACGAAAGGAATCGCGGTCTCCAGAGTTACGGGGCCTCTGCCACCTCTGGGCGGCGTCTTCCAAAATTCCCCGCCTCTGGAGGGGAATCACTGGGTGGAGTAGGAAAGACTTCTGAGATTTTCTAAACCACATTTTCCCTCCTCTCCCAGCCTTGGGGTAAGGCCTAGAAGGAGCGGAAAATCGGGCCCCAACGGCAGTCAAAGTCTTGCCCTCCTGCTCGCACCGAGTTAGTGTGTCCTTCACCTTGGGTCCAAACAAAGATGACCCATCAAAGGCGTCGTGAAGGAAGACTTGAAGGCCTCCGTGAGCGAACACAAGCGTAACCAGGCTTGTCTCCTGAGGGCAACGCCTGTTCCGCTGCTCTACTCGCCTTCGCCGCATATGAAATGAGCCTCATGGACGAGTTAACAATAGAAAAGAGGGTAGTCATCTGTGCGCCAACAGTCGGGCCAGTGCCTCAGGTAGGTTACCAACAAGAGAGTCATTTAGCTCTTTGAGAAGATCCCTTTGGAGCCTTGTAAAATGACATAAGTAGTTCAGCGACCGTAAGGTAAAGGCCGCTGAGGACAGGGTACGCTTCCCGTACCTATCCATACTCCTAGAATCCTTATTAGGAGGATGAACAGACGTCGAAGCCTCTGCCACGTCCTGCTGTGTGGCAGAAGCCACCACCAAAGCATCTACAGGCACACCCTTTGTGAGAAATTCCTTCTGGGGGGGGGCTGACAAAAATTTATTGGGCCTGGCAGGCACCGGTTCCACAGAATCAGGGTGTTCCCACACCCTTCGAGAAACCAAATCAAGGAGTTCATCGAAGGGCGGAGACACCCAGGAGGCGGAAGGCTGGGCCCAAAAGGCCTTGAGGAAGACTGACTCCTCAGCTGAAGTGGTTTTGGCTTGCCAGTCACCTCTCTGTCTCAGAATCTCCAAGATATCTGAGAAGGAGATATCATCCGAAGATGATTTGGGGGACCCTTCTGCATCATCGAGGTCAGTATCCGATGTAATAGACTCATCTTGGGAGTCTACGTGCTTCCTCTTACACAATTTCTTCCGTGGGGTTCGTCCGAAGCAGTTTGGACGGACCACCCGAAGAAGGGAACCCCGATGGGGGTATCCTCAGGCCCTGGGGCCCGCTGCCGGGGCTGCAACACAACAGAGGCACCAGTCTCCAAATCTAGGGACGGTGAGGTAGAATCTTGCTGAACCGGCAAAGGCATGGCCAGCGCTCCTCATGGCCTCAAAGGCCGGACCTCCAGAATCCAAGGAGGTCACTGGTCTAGAGGCCACGATGGCACTAGGAATTCCAGCAGCCGATGCTCCGAGAGGAAGACTAGGCACCAAGCACCCAATCCCAAAGTATTCCCTCGGGCCCGGCTGAAGAGGTCGCAGTACCAAACCCTGAACCGGAGGACAGGGTAGGAAGCACAGTCGGAACCGAGAGACCTCGAAGGGGTCTCTGCTCGACCGTATGGCTCGCTTTGCTCCACCACCACCGACTCCAACGGCTCCGAGGAGGTTGGAGGAGGAATCGAATGTGTTGGAGGGGGGATCGGCTCCGAAGCTAACTGTGCTGGAGCCGAGACCAATTTAGTAAACACTGGAGATTGGAATAGCCTCTGTAAAACCCTATCCAGGTCCGAATCTGACAGTCTCGATGATTTAGAGGAGGTAGACAATCGAGAAGACTTTCCTCTCGGCTCCGAGAGAAGGGGACCGGCTCCGAAACGGCTCCAATGCTATCGGCGCCGACTCCACCACAGCATGGACCACCATCGGCACCGAAGGAGCCTTCTCCGGAGCTGAGGGGGAAGAGTCTGAGCTGCACACTTCCACCGGCTCCGAAGCCATTGGAACCGATGGAGGTGATTCACCTCTCGATACACCAACTTGCGGCTCCGAAGGCAATGGAGCCGAGGTATGAGGTATCGAGGCAGACCCTTCGACCCTCGGCCCCGAAGTCAGTGGAGCCGAGGAAGAAGAGGTCAATTTTGTCTTTTAGAAGTCGGCTCGACGGACTTGTCGGAGCCGACGATCTTTTCTTTTTGGAAGTAACAGGTAGATCTAAGGCTTCCTCAAAAGAAGGCTTGATAAGCCCTTTCAATATTAATTTGTTCTTGCGTTCTTGAAGAACTCTAGATGAGAACGCATGACAGACACTACAAGTCTCTTGCAGATGTTTCGCCCCAAACAATAAACACATACTGAATGACTGTCTGTAATGGACATTTTATATTTGCACCAAGTGCATTTTTTAAAACCTGATTTTTGTTCCTTAGACATGATACAGGCCACAACAAATACAACTCTAATGAAATACTACTCTACCACAACAAGTATAGCACTAATTGCGCCAACTGAAAAGCGCGACACACTGGCGCAGTACTGGTGAAAGTTTACCTCACAACAATTTGAAAGTTAAACGGCCCAAAGCCCTCTAATTTAAACGGGCTTTGCCCAAAAAAACAACTAACCAAAGGTTAATAAAAACTAAAATCACTCAAAAGGTAGGGCAAAGGCCCTCTAACTTAAACGGGCCTTGCCCGACTGAACAAATTAAATTTCTGGAAACAAGCACTCAACAAAAAACAATCAGAAATAGCCAGAAATAGCAAGAAATAGCTGTTAAAACAGCTGTTTGGTTAATATGGACAAAATTCCCTAGGTCAAGGACCAATAAGGTAAAAATAACCACTTAGCTCCAGCCAAGTCGAGACCACGTCCAGCTTGTTAAGCGGCAAACGAGATCTGGGGAAGCAGGTGTAGTGCATCCTGGGATAGGGAGTAGCCCAGCCAATGAGAGACTTCGTGCTAGTGTATTAGTTGCCGAGTCGGAGCCGATGGATCGGCTCCGAACCCATATGTTGTGAATGTAGGCGAGATAGGATCCCATTACATCATATGTATTTTTAACTTACCTTAATGGTCTGTGCTGTATGAATTTCCCTACAACATTATGAGTAGTTATTATTACTTGTTGCTCTGTCCTAACTGGGATTGAGTTGATGGGACAAAAATAGCCACCTGATTTTATTTCTTGGCTAAGCCCTCTGTTTCCTGCAGTCATGCTGTGTTGTCAGAACATCATGCCTAATCCTTTTATGCAAAATCTTTTTCTGGTACTTACGTATTATCGCAACCAGATTTTCGTGGTTGTGAAATTCACATACTTCAACTGTACCGAGGGCATGAAATGCAGAAAGGGGTTATACAAAGTCCTTATTTGTGACGAGAACGTTTGCATTACCTTCAGGAAGACAAACAATTGAAAAAATCGTCTGCCTGATTTGCATGCATTACAGACGCACGGTTGATTTGTCAGGGCTGCAATCATTTTGAGAAATGTAATTTGTAAGTACAGATTTCTCCACATTCTAAAAAGGGTGTAACAGCCAGTTTTAAATTTTGTGCCTATATTTTGCGTTTCAAATTTCACAAACGGGCTTTTATTAATAGGAAAATGCAGATTAGATGGGATGAAATCCTTTACAATGAGCTTCTCTAGTTTCCTGGATTCTGTATTTATCAGACTTTTTCTTCCTTTTTTTAACATATATGTAGTTGGGCACACTGATACTTCTCAAGTGTCCAGATGTATGAATCATGTTTTAAAGTGTTCCTTGCCAAAAGTGATTTCTGAATCATCGAATCTTAATGTCAGTAAATTAATGGGTTATGGCCAACCTTGTTTGATTTAGGCAGTGAACATGAAAGGAAACAAAAAAGGGAAGATTTTTGCCAGCTTTGGAAGCTGCTTGTGAGACTAGGTAATGTCAGCATTGCTACTTCATATACGATTACATTGTGTAAGTGTCGATAAAAATTACCTGTGTATGTATGCAGCTTACTGTGTTCCTGAAACATAACCAATATAAACCGGCAGTAGAAAAGACTTTGAAGATCACGTCTGAGTCTTACATGCAGTCGTTACAGTTGAGGTATGTGAATTTCACGACCCCGAAAATTTGGTTGCCATAATACACAAGTACTTCTTTTCTATATTTACCTAGAATGTGAATGCTCAGAACTACTGTTTACTTTGATAATCTCAACATACAATGTTTAAAATTTTCTTCTAGTGACTCTCTGGACCTTGTGGTATTTGCCATGTTTTTAATGCACATTAAAATACCTAAATAGACCAAAAGCTGAGTAACATTTTGAAACAAAGTAAAACCAGTCATAAAAATGGTCAATAGCCAAGAAAAGAAAACTATACAAGATAAAAAAAATCTACTGGCACTACAACCAAAGATCAGTAAGCATTTTGTCTCTAAAACAGTGAATGTTTTAAATGCAGTGTAAGAAGCCCTTTCTTTTTCAGCTGCAAAGGTTTTGTCACTCCAGTGGAAGGGGGAGCTCAAATGGTTACATGCAGCTTGCTATGTGGGCCAAAAGCTTTACAATGTGATGTGTTATATGTGAAACCACAAGACAAATTCCTTAAGAAAGTATCAGAGGTTTCATCAGAATGCAAAAATATCTGCACTCAGAAAAGCTGAATACCTAAAATAAAATAATAATAAAACAGTCCTGAAAGTAACACGGTAAATCTGAAGAAGGCTTGGCTGAAGGGAGATGTAAAGCAGTGCTGCTTATTCACTTTTGCATAAATAGTTGGTACTATATGGAAGAAATCTACTTAATGTTTTTCTTCTCACAGTACTTACTTTGTATTGTGGCCTTCTACAGCAAAATATTAAGGGTAGGGATCTGCTAATGAGTTCCTGCTCCACTGAGCAAGTCACATAACAAGACAGTGCTTCAGGTGTCTCACAGAAGAAGCTTGTGCCTAGTTACCCAGTTAAATAAATCAAATAAATAATTTTATAACACATTTACTCCTCTTGAAGAAGGGAGAATCCTAGTTTACTTATCTGAATTTGTAGCACATTGGTTATAGTGCTATATTGTGAATTAGGTATAATGGTTCAATGTTCAGTAGTAATAATACTAAAAACGTGTTTCAGCACACAGGTGCCTGGAGACCTTGAGTGAGAGACAGTTCTATCCAGAGTCCTAGCAATGATTATCAAAAGAGAAATACTTAAGCTAAAAACAGACACATAGGCCTATGGTGAGATTGAGCAGCAGGGGCAAATATGGCCAGAAGGGTCAACTTCCAGAGATATTCTAATCAATACATTAAAAACAAAATGTAAAAAAAACAAAGATGAATGAAGACGCAAGTAAGAGAAAGAAGTTATCGTCAGGTTGCCAAAACATGTCAATGTAAATGTTAAAAAGCCTTAGGATAACATTTAAAACTCAGATCAATGGATGAATGGGTAATGTAGCCAGTGCTTTGTCTAGCAAGTATCTATGGTGGATATAAAAAGTGTACACACCCCTGTTAAAATGCCAGTTTTTTTGTGATATAAAAAAATGAGACCACAATAAATCATTTCAAAACATTTCCCACCTTTAATGTGACCTATAACCTGTACAATTCAATTGAACAAACAAATCTGTTAGGGGAATAAATATAAAAAATAAAAAAGTACAATAAGCTGGTTGCATAAGTGTGTACACCCTTAAACTAATACTTTGTTGAAGCACCTTTTGACTTAATCACAGCATTCAGGCTTTTTGGGAACACATTTGCTATCAATTAAAGAGACTCTGATTAACCCCAAATAAAGTTCAGCTGTCCTAGTAGGATTTTCCTGACATTTACTCAGTTGCCTGCAAAAGCCATGGTTCGCAGAGAGCTTACAAAGCATCAAAGGGATCTCATTGTTGAAAAGAATCAGTCAGGAGAACGGTACAAAAATGTTTCCACAACATTGGATATAGCATGGAACACAGTGAAGACAGTCATCAAAAAGTGGAGAAAATATGGGACAACAGTGGCATGGCAAAGAAATGGATGTCCCACCAAAATTGATGAAAAGACAAGACAAAAACGGCCAAGGAGGCTGCCAAGAGACCTACAGCAGCACTGAAGGAACTGCAGGAATTTCTGGCAAGTACTGGTTGTGTACTACATATGACAACAATCTCCCATATTCTCCATATGTCTGGGCTATGGGGTGGGGTTGCAAGACAGAAGCCTTTTCTTACACAGAAAAACATCCAGCCCTGGCTAAAATTTGCAAAACAATACATCAAGTCTCCCAAAAGCATGTGGGAAAATGTGTTATGGTCTGATGAGACCAAGGTTGAACTTTTTGGCCACAATTCAAAAAGGTACATTTGGCACAAAAACAACACTTTGCATCACCAAACGAATACCACCCCCACACTGAAGTGTGTTGGTGGCAGTATCATGCTTTGAGGTTGCTTTTCTTCAGCTTTAGTCAAGGTGGAGGGAATTATGAACAGTTCCAAATACCAGTCACTTTTGGCCCAAAACCTTCAAGCATCTGCTAGAAAGCTGAAGATGAAGTAGAATTTCACCTTTCAACATGACAGTGACCCCAAGCATACATCCAAATCAACAAATGAATGGCTTCACCAGAAGAAAATTAAAATTTTGGAATGGCCCAGCCAGAGCCCAAATCTAAATGCAATAGAAAATCTGTGGGGTGACCTGAAGAGGGCTGTGCAAAAGAGGTGCCCTCACAATCTGACAGATTTGGAGGGCTTTTTCAAGGAAGAGTGGGCAATTATTGCCAAGTCAAGATGTGCCATGCTGATAGACTCCAACCCAAGAAGACTGAATGCTGTAATTACATCAAAAGGTACTTCAACAAAGTATTAGTTTAGGGGTGTGCACACTTATGCAACCAGCTAATTGTACATTTTTTTATTTTTTATATTTTTTTCCTCTAACAGATTTGTTTTTCAATTGAATTGTACAGGTTATAGGTCCATTTAAGGGTGGGAAAAGTTTTGAAATGATTTATTGTGGTTTTGTTTTTTTATATATCAAAAACCTGGCATTTTGTTTTTTTAAGATGGCCGCCAGACAGTAAGCACACATTTCTGCCTACTCTCAAAATTATTAGTTAATCTAACCAAATCATCTGTGACTACTTCATCGAACAATAATCATAAACATCAAAGCTCAGGGGATTACTAATCTTGCTTTCCTGATCTTCAGTTTTTTGGAAGAAAGAAAAAAAAGGAAGAAACTTACTTGGATGAAGGAACTCCTCTACACAGTGGCACAGTGGTGATTCAGGTTACCAATCTTTGTACTACCTAATCAAATAAATAAAGGAATTTTACTCTACTCAAAATGGAACAAATGGAACAGCAAACTACTAAATCTAGATTCTCACAAATTAATTCTCCAGAAAAGGATCTTTCTTCAAAAAGACAAAAAACAAGTAAATTTCAATCTGAAGCAACTAAACAGACTCAAAAAGTTAAAAATGATCAGTCCTTCACATTAGAAGACCTCAAAGAAGCTCTGGTCCCTCTTCAGTCAGAAATACAAACTTTCTCAACAAAGTTAACAGACTTTGGAAGCAAGCTGGAATATATGACGGCAAGAATTGAGCAAAATGAAAGTAAAATACTAGATAATGAACTGAAAATACAAAAACTACATAAAGAGGCCTCAGAAAGAGATAACATAATCACAGAAATGAAACAGAAAATTATTGACCTAGAAGCGAGAGCCAGAAGAAACAATATCTTAATTAGAGGAATACCGGAGAAGTATGATCAATCAAAGTTACGAGGAATTGCAAATGAAATCATAGACAAAATAATAGAAAACAAAGACATAACTAAAAAGATAGAAATAGAGAGAATTCACAGAGCTCTTAGAAAATCCCAAATTTCTGATATTCTGAGGCAAGTTTACGCTAGAGTCCTAAATGCAGAGCATGCACAAGCTATTATAATGAATGCCAAAAAAAAGAAAAGCATCATATGGAATGGTCATAAAATAACTGTAGCACAAGACCTTCCTTTACCAATAAAACAATCAAGACAAGTCTTATCGCCTTTTTGCAGCTACCTAATAAACAAAAATATCAAATTCCAAATGAAGTATCCAGCAACTCTCTGTTTTCAACATAACAATGCGAATTATGCAATAAAATCTCTACATGAAGCCAAAACTACATTTTCTGCTGCTTTCAAAGAACTGCCTACAAATATAGCTTAATAACAACCTGTCAGTTGAACCGGGTCCAGTGATGTTTACTTGATGCTTCTTGCTGCTGCACTAAGGTACTCTTTAATTCAAAGAACTGAGTTTAAGCTCTAAATTCTTTTTAGCATCCTGGAATTCCACACTTGGGCCTGGATCACAGATTCAAGCCTTAGTACTTGCACCCTGACCTTGCAAATACATCCAGGTCAAAGAAAAGGAAGGAGGTGAAGGGGGAAGAGAAAAAGGAAAGGAAAAGAAAAAGAGTAAGTAATGTAAGGAACATGGAAAAAGAATGTACATAATCACGCCACACTTCCCTCAAAAGTTGTAGCAAACCAGATAGTGACTCTTCCTTATATGTGACACGTCAGACAAATTGATTTAAATAATGACTTTGCAAGTAATATTAGATATCGTTCATCTCTCTCACAATAAAATGCTTAATATGACTCAAACAGATTCAGCTAAGTCCACCTGGAAGACTATACATTGCAAAGATCTTAATCGACACTAAACTCTCCAAATTGGACATTAGTTCAAGACAAGCAATAAGCACATTACTGTTAAATGGCCTGGTTAGCGATTAGGTATAAGCGCTGGAAGTTAGAACGAACAAATACACACAAGAACTTATGCTGACTGTTTTGCTGCTCCCTTCACATTATACCAAGTTGTGTGCTTAAACGACGAGAGGATTACAAATAATCACAAGTACTGCACACATATAAAAGGTCCTTCAACCTCGAGGGGAATTTTCCCTCTCTCATGTGGGAAGAATAGTATTAATTCAAATCTCTGTTACTAATCGTTATTTGCAGCAATTAAAACAAAATACAAAAAGACCCATAGAGAGCCATTCATCAGGCTTATTATCGCTGCTGTGATGGTCTGAGCTTTAGAGCCTGTATATATACTACAGGTACTAGCGGAATGCTATGCATCAATCTTATTTAAAGAATTAGTCAAGGCTAGCTTAATAGACACACTCTTTGCAGAAAATTAGATAATCAAATAACCGGTCTCCATGGTGCGCGCTTTTTTACGATCCTAAGTATCACAATATTTAACAAGCGGTGCATACCTGTCATTTTGGAAAGCAGGTGACTTCTTACTCTGGCACTTGAATGGATCTTAGGAGATCTGGTCGGGAGATGAATGGGATGCTGTGGTTGACATCCAATTTTTTTTTTTTTTTTTTTTTCTCTCCTGCTGGAAATTGCAGATACTGTCGAGCGTGGTTGTGCCCCTCTACCAAGCTTGATAAGGAGCAATTACAAGCTTGCAGTCAGGGAGGCAGGGTTGGCAATAACTGTCAAGCTAACTATTCTTTATTACGTGCAGCACGGGAAGTGCGAAGGTGAGAGTCAAGCAAGCCCATGTCATATATATAGGGGAAGTCGCACAAGCACTGGATAGAACAGTTATGTAAAATGAAAAATAGAGATCAATTAACTGTTAAAGCAGTTTATATCCTCATCTCAGCTAACCCCACATAAGATTATTACATCAGTCTTCGCAAATGAAGTTTTAGAGTATGAAGAAACAAGGAACTGATTCATGTTGTAACATATGCTGTATGCAGGATTTTTACCCAAATATAACTGTGTTTTACGGCAATAGACTTGTATTGTTGTGTCAGTTTACCCAAATATAACTGTGTTTTAGGGCAATAGAGTTGTATTGTTGAGTCAGTAGCCATATCCTTTGTCAGATAAACAAATGTGTTCACTTACAGTGATCACATTCAAAAGAAGGAAGGGAAGAGGGAAAAGGGAAAAAGAAAAAAAAAGAAAAGATGTGTAACAGCATTAAGTAGCACAAGTAGTTGGGTTGGAAGGGTTTATAATTTAAACAATGACATTTGCTGTCAGCAATTTAAAGGGACCAAACTGAACAGTTGGATTAGATAGGGACCTCTCAGTGTAGAAACTCATTGTAGCTTCTTTATTGCAGAGGTCAGATTTCAGTTCTATCAGCAATGAATGTTCGTGCTAAAAAAAAATGTGCTAACATGCTGGTAAGGAAATCATTTGTTTTAACAGGAGTTGTCCAACTTGTATTGGTGAATGTACATAAATTACTTAGGGAGCACTAAATATAGTGTATGATATTGTGGTCTGTATAAACGTTAATAAGCATGTTTTTTGCATTTATAAATAGAAGTGACATTTGGTGCTCAGAGAGTATGAAGTTTTGAATTAATTATTTAAAAGAAATGGAAAAGAAAAGTAGATGGATGGTGTGTACTGTTACTTTCATAAGTGAACCTCGGATCATCTATAGGCTCCAATAAGATTTAAAACATGACGGACTAGAGAATTTAGATCCTATACAAAAATAACCCCATCCTGTATAATTACTAAAATGAGTAAGGGCCTAAGTATTATAGGTTCATAGGTTAGTACTAGGCTAACTGCCTTGCTGCCCATTTTTTAGCTACCAGCCAATTATCCCTTGTGAGACTCAAACCCTGCACCTTGTGTTTGTAAGGCAAACACCTTAACCATTAGGCCACCCTCCCAACACTTTGAAATGCAACAATCTTCTCTTTTATGAAAGTCAACATGTCTAATTCATAATGCATGGTTACAAAATGATAGAATGCAGGCACGGAAGATGGAACGTGCTGAAAGTCTGTTGGATCTTAGAATAGAAATAGGTTTTGTAATATAGTTTGGTTTGTAAATATGTTTTTTTACCTCTTACAGGAAAAAGGAGTTATGTGGTTAGGCACAGGAGGGTTCTACAAGGGGTTGGTTGTCACTCGTTGTCTTTTACATTATCAACTTTTATCTCAGTATACTACTCACACTTCATACCTGAACATGTATATCACTCATATAGAATATATAAGACGCAGCCTATATCTTTACATTAGTTCGCAAACCCGACAAGTAGCAAAATGACACTATGGAAAAATGATATGTCTGGAATCATGGAATGTTAAAGGTCTCCAGAATATTAAGAAAAGAAAGTTAATCCTACATTTAATACTTAAATCGGATGCTGAGATAATGCTTATACAGGAAACACACATGTCTAGACCCGATGGGCAAAAGAATCAAATCGGAAATGGATTAAATCAAGTATAGCTGCTGGCAACGATACTGCATCTAAGGGTGTAGCAATAATAGTTAAAAACTCCTTCAAAGGCACTATTAGAGCAAGTGAATATGACCCAAATGGTAGGTGGTGTTATTTAGATTGCTCCCTCCCTTCCCTTAATAGAAATATCTTAATTCTTAATGTTTATGCTCCTTGCATGCACCAAACGGAGTTCCTTTACAATATATATTCAATTCTAGAAAAATTTCCAAATAACCTATACTTAATTGGAGGGGATTGGAATATGACTATCAGACCTGACATAGATAGAACGAATAAGGATAACAAGCAATCTGTCGCCCTAACAAACCTTATAAATGACCTAATGGAAGATTTTAGTTTATTAGACCCCTTTGAACTCTTCAGACATGATTCTAGAACCAACAAATATACCTTCTTTTCATCCCCACACAATTCATGGTCCAGAATAGATTTCTTTTTAATCTCAACATACTTTAGAAAGCATGAAATAAAATTGCAAGCAGATCCCAGAACTATATCTGATCACGCAAAAATTAAATTAATAATAAAGGAGATCAAACTAAATACTGACAAGCAACACAGCATAACCTGGTCCTTAAACCACAACATATTGAAAAATCAAGAGATATGTCAAGCAATAAGAAAAACACTTATACAAACTAACAATAATCTAGAAACAACAAATATGCCATTGGATTTACAATGGGCAGCAACTAAGGCAACACTTAGAGGTATTCTAATACAAAAAGCCTCAATACTCAAAAAACAAGATAAATCCCAGGTTGAAAGTCTAGAACATAATCTAAAAAAACTCGAATTACAACTGCAACTTACTCAGGATCCGGCAATAGAGAAGCAGATCACTTCTATTCAAAAACAAATACAAGAAATACAAATGAACCAGCTCTCTCTCATTGAAAATAAACTCTTACACAAATACTCAGAGTGGGCACAAACCCCATCTAAAATCCTAGCCAGAATAATCAACATAATACCACCTTCTTCAACAATAAAACAGATTATTCATGATGGAAAAACTTACAACTCAGATGAGGAAATCATAAAAGTTTTTGAAGAAATCTATAAGGAGATTTATGGCCCTCACCTCATGGAAGATGAATCAGGAATTAAAAACTGCTTAGATGATCTGCATTTCCCACATATAACGGACACGCAGATAGAGCTTCTTAAATCATCAATAACTGCTGAAGAAGTTTTCTTAGCCATCAACAAATTGAAATCAGGGAAATCCCCAGGCCCGGATGGCTATATAGCAGAATTTTATAAATTATTCGGGAAACAACTAGTCCCAATCTTACTCAAAGTTTACAATCATATAATAAAATCTGGAATCACAGACCTTTATATTAATAATTCTAAAATGATATTTATACCTAAAACAAATACCTCTGGTATTAACCCCAACGACTTCCGTCCAATCACACTAATTAATCTAGACATAAAAATACTAGCAACAATATTGGCTAATAGACTGCATAAAGTAATTCCTGCCATCATCTCTGCAGAACAATTAGGATTTATGAAAGGTAGACAAGTGTGGGATAACACATTATCAGTAGAAGCTATAATAAATATGACAATTAAAGACTCCTCACCGAAGTATGCTCTCTCTGTGGATGCCTAAAAAGCTTTTGGCAGAGTTAACCTCAATTTCTTGTTCAAAGTATTAGAAAGCTTTTTACTACCTGATGAATTTATTGCTATGATCAAAGTATTATATAATAAGGCCACAACCACACTACATATAAACAAAAAGAATTCATGCCCTATATGTATATTAAATGGAACCAGACAAGGTTGCCCACTTTCTCCATATCTCTTCAATCTCTACCTAGAAGCTCTCCTTCTAAAATTAAGTCAAAAAACCTTTAATCACTCTGTTTATATTTCAAAGGTATTAACCAAATTTACAGCTTACGCTGATGACCTCAACATCTATTTTCAATATCCTTCAACTGATTTGATAAAAATCTTAAACTCTATCGACAAGTTCTCAGAAATATCCAACTATGCTATGAACAAAAACAAATCAAAAATTTTTCCGTTAAATCCCCTATGCCACAAGGAGATTTTCTTTCCAGAATCTAAAGTTAAAATAGAATACTTACTTAAATATCTAGGTATCACATTTATGCACCCACAAAAGGATGTCCAAAAAGAAAATCTGTATGTGGTCTGGACAAAAATCACAAAAGACCTGCCCAGATGGGAAAAACTAAACCTCTCTCTTCTTTCTAAGGCATCAATCATAAAAATGAATATACTCCCAAAAATCCTGTTTCAATTTCAAGCCATTAGTCAATCCGTGACTAATAAATTCTTTACCAAAATGGAAACGACATTAAGTAAATTCATGTGGCATCCGAAGAATGTGAGAATTAGTTACAAAAAACTTGAACTGCCTAAAGGAAAAGGTGGCTTAAATCTCCCTGATTTTCAGACATATTATCATATTATTAATGCTAATCATATCATTCGCCTAATACACTTTGAACCACAGGATACATCATGGTTCCCTCTTTGGATAAAAATTTATTACCAATACTTGACAACTTTCAATGTCAACCCAAAAGCTATTCCTTTTCTTAGTAGTAAAAGTTTAAGAAACCTCAATATTCATCCGATAATAATCAACAAAGTTATAAGTTTTCAATCTCTTTTTTCTACACTAAACATAAGAAACTCCATAACTGTGGCGCAACCAATTCATATGAATCCTGAATTCAAATTAAATAATAATATGATAAATCTAGAAAATTATCCAATTATTAAAAAATGTACAATATGGGACTTTTATCAAATAAAAGATAAACCCTTAGACTATGTCATTGAGCATCTCGAGGCAAACAAAAAATATTGCCTGATAATCAAACAAATAAGGTATCTAGTTAACTTAAAAACCTCAGAAATCAACATAAATCAACAAGAATTTCAGCTTTATCAACAAACCGTCTCCTGTTTACTACAAAAAACTAAAATGCTTTCAAACACTTATAACCTAATCAGACGTTACAAGTATCAGAATGAAATAGTATACTCCAATTATTGGATGTCCAAAAATGTAAATATAACAGATGAGCAAAAAATAGCAGCAATAGATATAACCACAGAACTCACACCCTATAAAAAACTAATTTATACACAAATTATGATTAATAATAACACCTACCATACACCTTCTTTTCTAAATAAAATTAATTCCATTTCCTCTCCTTTCTGTCCTTTCTGTCCCAACATAATTGTGGACACACTTCATATTTTCTGGTCTTGCAAAACTGTCCATAAACTCTGGAGTTCTCTGAGAGTAAAATTGGAGAAATCAGGCTATATGAAATCCACCCTCTCATGGGAAATGGCAATTCTAAACATATTCCCTGATACTTATACATTAGAATCTAAACATATCATAGTAACGATAAGTGCATTGATTAAATTCTATATTGCTCTTAACTGGCTTAACAGAGGAAAAATTTCATGGACAGAATTTAGAAATATTGCTGTCAAATATGTATTGGCCAACAAACTAAAAACTGTAAGTAAAAAAAAACTGTCCTACTTTAGGAAATATTGGGGAATCCTTATTGAAATTTTATCCTAACCCTAAAGATAATCTAATACATATTGCTACACTCTACTTTACCTTTAAATTAACTCATAGATAACTCTCCCTCAAGAATATACCCAGTGACAGTATACAACATAATTATTAAAGATAAGATTTGATCTATGAGATAAGTAAAGGATCATAAACATGGCGTTAGTTTTAGCTAAATAAACAAATGCAGTATAGTTTAATGAGTGACAACCCAGTGTAAATATGTGCAAATATTGTAAATAGTTTCTCTGATAGACATAGTACAGTACTAAGATTTCTTTCTCACTTTTCTGTCTTGCATTAAGACTATTTTTATTCCATTGTTATTAACACATGATGTTTACAAGAATTTGGTTCTGAATTGATATCACTTAGTAGCAATGTTGTGTTATGACAATAGTTTTGTGTAAATTAGACCTTAGTCAAATTAGTTGTTACCCTATATTCCGCAGGTACTGTTTTATCTGTTTGTTTATAATAAGTAGAAATTTAAGCTGTACGTATGAAAAAGAAATAAAAATTTTAATTTGAAAAAAAAAAAAAACTGGCATTTTTAACAGGGGTGTGTACACTTTTTTTATCCACTGTATGTACAGAAATATGGGCATCGTGCAATCAAAAAAAGCCACAAATTTATAAAAATAGAAATTCTGAAAAGGTAGTACATCTCAGCTTCTCAAGACAGCCATGAAGGAAGAATATCAGGCCTTGAAATTCAGTTGCCGCAATAATTCTCAGCAGTCACAAGTTACAAAGAATTCCTTAACTCTACCTCACTTCCTTATTCTGCTACACTTACAGATAAACCACCTACTTTCTTGGCGAAAAAAAAAAAAGACATCCTTTACATTAACAACGGTACCTGCAGAATCCTCAAACACAATCATCCAGAGCCAATGTGCATCTCAAACCTCCAGGCACTATATTGATTAATAATTTAAACACAGTAGCTCCACCTTTAAGAAAACTACATTTACAATGTTGCAACAAAGTGACCATTTCATTATGTTGAAAGCCAGGCCCTTGGCTTGAGTGCTTATACAGCATCACATACATTTATAACACAGAATCATTTCCCTTTTTAAACTGAAATATGTGCACAAAGCCCTCACTTTTCTTTTTTCATGCTGATGCAGTGTCTGATGTCAATTATCATTTGGCACAACTTCTTTCTACTGCCTTGATGATCATGATCTCGGATCATGTGACCCAAGCAGGTATGACCCTAGCCCTGAGTAGCATCCTGCCTTCGCCCAGAATGATACCACAGTATAAGGACAAAATGATTGACTTCAACAATTGCCTAAGCTTCTGGTGTTATTTAAAGGGGAACCAGTATCTGTCTGCCTGGGACAACATGATCAACAAACCACAATGCTTTGCCAGAGATTGTCTGCACCTGTCACCCCTGGGATTCAGGTTACTGGCTAAAGCTCTTGCCACCCCTTTAGTGCCTTTTTTAGGCAAGGTTCAAAGGACAAAACCACCACCATAACAAATACAAGCATGCAAAATCTGAAGGTAATGCTATTCAATGCTAGAATTCTAAACCTCAAAATGCACTCTCTCGAGGCACTCCTAAAAATGTAGAACATCGATATCTGTGCAGTAACTGAGACCTGGTTCAAAGCTCCAGAGAGCATCCCTGCAATACCAGACTACAACTCTTACCACATTTCGGCCACCAAACCAAGACCGAAACACTAAAGTTGGAGGAGCGTCCATATTCAGCAAGGATAGTCACATCTCCAGGCTAGTTGCCCAACACAATGCATCTGAAATTCTCCAGGTGCAACTAACACTAGGTAAGACTGCAATCCAAATTGTAGATTGCTACAGATCCCCCACCATGCCCCAAGATTCTTACTACACCTTTCTAAACATAATGGAAAACATTAAGATACAACCAAACACCCTAATACTGGGTGATTTCAACTACCCTACCATTAACTGGGAAAACTACTTGGGTACCAACATCTTTTCCCAACTGTTCTTGGAATTCATAAATTCCAATGCCCTGGATCAACTAATCCATTGTTCCACCAGGTGCTCCAATATCCTAGACCTGGTCATTACCAACATGGGCGACAGATGCTCCACACCAGTAGTTACCCCCTCATTGGTTAGGTCTGACCATAAGCAGATCATCCTTGGCATCCACATCCCACCCCCACCCCCACCCCCCGTAAGGAAATTAGAAGTTATGTACCTACCATAACGTTCCATGTTAGTTGTCTTCTCTCGCCTTCTTTCTTGCTGGATGGGAGCTTGAGAACTCCTTTTACCAGCTCGAGGCAACCCTATATCCCATGATGCAAGGCGGAACTACCTCAGATCTCGTTTGGTAGCTAACCTACCCTGCTAAGGACTAACCTAACATAATTAGGAAAACAAGTTCATAATAAGAGTCCTCATATGAAGGCTTAGGAGGAAAACAACCTGATAGAAACTCTTCAAGATCTGTCCAGGCCAGGGAGAAGACAACTAACATGGAGCGTTTATGTAGGTACATAACTTCTAAATGTTAAGTTGTCAATCTCATTCTTGCTGGATGTAGCACCTGTATCCCGGGTGGCTCAATGGAACAGACTCTTGAGAACTGTGGAACTAAAACTGGCCCTGTCTCTGGAGGCCAAGTCTAACTTGTAATGAGAGACAAAGGTATGAGGCGTGGCCCAAGTAGCTGCTGCACAAATGGTATCAATGGGTAGTCTATCCTGAAAGGCTGCAGAAGTGGATAGACTCCTGGTTGAGTGTGCTTTTGGTTTAGAAGATAGCTGCTTACCTCTGAGAGAGTACACATAGGAAATGGTGGAAGTCAACCATCTGGATAAGGTCACTTTAGAAACTGGAAGACCTATCCTGTTTTCTGCATAGGAGACAAATAATTGGTCCGATTTCCTGAATTGTTTAGTTCTATGCAAATAGTACCTGAGCTGACGATGGACATCCAAAATGAAGCTTCTGTTCAGCTCTGTCGGAATAGTTTGGGAAAAAGACTGGTAGATCTATAGATTGGTTAATATTGGTTTGAGACACAACTTTGGGGAGAAAGGGCGGTTCGTTCTTAAGGATACCCTGTCCTTATGAAAAAATGCAGAGAGCTTGAATCTCGGAAACCCTTCTTGCTGAAGTGACAGCCAGTAAGAATATAGTTTTCAGGTCAATAACTTCAAAGAACATGAAGCAGATGGTTCGAAGGAGGTAGCATCAAGGATGCCAACATTAAGTTTAGATCCCATTGCGGAGGAGGATGCTTTATAGGTGGCTTTAGGAGAAAAACTCCTCTCAGAAAGGCCTTGCATAATCTATGAGACATAATGTTATTGTCATGCAAGCCAACATGATACTTGAAATAGCAGTTGAACTTTAACTGTAGAAGAAGAGGATCCTGAATGAAAAACCTCAGCCAAGAAATCTAAAACAGAATGTACAGGAGCAGTAAAAGGATCAATATTCCTGGAATTTGCCCAATGCCAGCATAAACAGTCCTGGGAGCGACTTTAAAGAAGACACTAAGATGTCTCTGACTGAGTCAGAGATCAGGGAAGGAAGTGGAGCAACCAAGCAGTGAGGTTGAGAGAATGAATGGCCGGTGCTGCTGACCCGACTGGTGGATCAAGAGATCGGAACTGGGTCCAGATACCAGGGCTGCACCAGACAATGAGAATCAACTTGGCCCTCAAAGCGGTGGCTTTCTGAATGACTTGTGGAATCAAGGGAAAGGAGGAAAAGCGGACCAATCCTGGGTTAGAGAGTCTCTCAGGGGTTGGCCTGGAAGGGAAAGGTGAAAAAAATCGGGGCACTTGTTTTGAGGTAGTGCCCCACTTCAGAAAAATCTGATCCACTACAGATTAATTGAGAGACCACTCGTGAGGCATCAGAATGGATCTGCTCAGCCTGTTGGACCTGCGGGATGTGCATTGCTATCAGAAACCGATGAGATGCCCATTGCCAAAGTCTGAGAGCTTCGATAGGACCTGGTCCGCCCTGCTTGTTGATGTACCAGACCACGGACATGTTGTCCGTTTGTACTACAATAGTCCCGTGGGAAGAAAGTCGTTGAGGGCCTGCAGCGTTAAAAGCCGCTCTCATCTCCAGGACATTTATGTGCAGATGGTATTCTATGGGTTGCCGTCCGTGGACCATCCTGCCCTGATAATGCCCCCACCCGATCAGAGAGGCATCCGTAGTGACTGTGGCAACTGGAGGGAGAACAAAGGGCGGCCCTGATGAAGAAGAAGATATCCACCAATTCAGATGAGTTCTGCGACTGTGTGACTAACCACTGAGTGAATAGCATCCACTGCAGACGAGCCAGTGGTAGAAGAACCATAAGACCTAGAACCTTCAGTATAAATCTGGCTTTGACCTTGCTGCTCTGCAATAGAATCCAAACTAATTTTTGGATGTCCAGAATTCTTTGATCTGTTAGTCTGGCTAACATTTTGGGTGTTTAATTCGCCTATAAAGGTGATAGATTGGAGAAGATTTTTGAAATTTACTGAAATTCCCAAACTCCTGCAAAGCTGCAGAGTGTAGTCTCTGGTCTGAAGAAGCTGACACCTGGTGGTGGCAGAGATCGTCCAAATAAGGAAACACCTGGAATCCTTGGCGTCTCAGATGAGCTGTGACCACTGCCATGCATTTGGTAAACACTCTGGGGGCTGAAGTGAGGCCAAAGGGCAGGGCTCTGAATTAGTTGTCCTTGCCCAGAAAGGGCAGAATGGACTGCGTGACCATCGAATCTTGCCTTCTTGACAAATCTGTTTAGACTGCTCAGGTCTAATATTGGTCTCAATCTCCGTCCTTTGGGGACCAAAGGATCCTACCTGGTCTGCGGCACAGTCTGGGCGGCTCTTTTCCTAGGAGCTTTGAAACCTCCTGTTCTGCAAATCCCTTTGACCAGGTGAGATGTCTGGAAGGGATTGTTGATTTTGTAACCACTGTACCCACATATCTTGTGAGAATGCCAGGCTACTGGGTACAGCAAAATCCTTCTCCCGACTGCCTCCAAGGGTGGACAGTCGGGCAACACCTCAGGGATGCTGAAAGGGCTTCTCAGGAAGAGACTCCCTGTTGCCCTGGTTCTGAGGACCCCCTGCCTCTCCCCTCTGCCTCTGGGGGTAAACGAACCACATCTTCCCTCCCTTCTGACCCTTGGGATATGGTCTAGAAGGGGTGGAAAAATGGACTCCAACGGCAGAAGTCCTGCTCACACCTGGTCAAGGTATCCGTCACCTGAGGTCGAACAAAGCCGAACCATCAAAGGGGTATTAGTGAAGGGCGCCTTAAAAAATTACAAAGCGCATCCAGGCTTGGCGTCTCTAAGAAACTCTGTGCCTGCCTGCCCTGCTCGCTCCATCGGCCGCATAGGATATGAGATGGAGGAGTTGGATAAGGAATTCAGGATTGCTAGCTGTGAGGCAATCTTTTCTTGAGCCCAGCAATAGAAGGATCCTGGACCACTTCACCCAGTTCCTTGAGAATATCTCTTTGAAGCCTGGTGAAGTGACAAAGGTAGTTCAGCTTTCCATACCTGTCCATGGTCCTAGAATCCTTGTTAGGAGGATAGACAGGTACTGAAGGATCCGCCAGTTCCTTCTTAGCCATGGAAAGAAACTGTTTATCGTAATAAACTTGGATGGTCTCCTGGGGACAGGTTCCACAGAATCTGGCCACTACCTGCATAAGTGGGTAGGAGGTGGAGGGGGGGGATCAAAAGCCTCCAGGTATACCGACTCATCCTCGGAGGGATCAATGGATGGCCAATTCCCCTCTGTTTGAGGAGCTCAAGGATGTCTGAAAGGAGACATCTCGTGGGAACCCTCCGACTCATCTAAGTCGGTATCAGATGTAGAGTCTGTGTGTTCGTCCTCTTCGGGGGTTCACCTGCGGATCAGGAGAAACTTGGAGGAGAATTCCCAATGGGAAACCTGGGCGATGGATCCCTGGGCCTGAGAGCAAGAGGCTGGCAAGGAGCTAGAGGGATGGACCGTTGACCTGGCTCAGTAGCCAGGACACTCCTCATCACCTCAAAGGCTCCCTCCGAGGATACAGGAATTCCGGCTCCACTGAGAGGAGAAGGCTCGAGGCGATGTCGGTGCCGAGCTACCAAAGCGAAGCCCGAGCGGATCCCTCCAAGGAAGGCCTCAAGGAGGGAACTCTGGTGTGGAGTCGGAGGAGGAAGTTCAAGGGTGAAACAATAGCGAAGTCTGCTGGAGGCGGGCTATGGAGCATTTGGGCCAGTGCCTACAGCCTGCTTACCACCCTCTCTAAAGTGGTGGTCAGACAGCCTTGAAGATTGGCTCCGCTCTGACAAAGAGGAGACCCGGGCTGAGTGGATACTAGATGGAGAGCGGTTTCGGCTCCGATGCTGTGCGAACACTGCTGGAAGCAGATAGATCGGTTCGGAGGAGGGATACCTGTAGCCTGAACCTTCCCGGTGGCTTAGAAGGTTTACCAGACCCTGTTTTAGAGGAGAACCTTCTGGCTTAAGTAAGCCATGGAGGATCAACTTATTCCTCCGTTCCTGCAGGACTCTCTGGCTAAAGAGTGACACAAAGCACAGGAGTCCTGCAGGTGCAAAGGCAGTAAACACAAGAAGTGTGACCGTCTGTCAGAGACATTTTCTGACAGGTCACACACACACCCCAACAAACACACACAATTAATCCTAACACACAGACACACAGGTAGGGATTAACCAATGAAAGGAATTTAAAAGTTTTGAACTGTAAGGAATAGGGTGGGCTGTAAACACACTACACACTATGAAAGTGGAAACAAGGAAATAAATCCTAACTAAGCTTTTTTGACAAAATTACTTACCTCAGCTGGCAAAGGAGACCTCTTCGCGAGATCTGAGGTAGTTCCGCCTTGCATCATGGGATATAGGGTTGCCTCGAGCTGGTAAAAGGAGTTCTCAAGCTAAAGCAAGTGCTGAGTCGGAGGGGGAGGATCGGCAGAACCCATCAGCAGAAAGAAAGGCGAGATTGACAACTTAACATCCTCCATTAAAAAACTTCTCCAAAGCCAACTTCATGCTACTCAAGTCTGAAGTGACAAACTTCATGACACCCATGCAGACAGGAGCTGAAAGTTCGACTGCTGAATCCTACACTAATGTACTGTATGAGCACATCCACTTGTGCATGAATCGTGCCATCCCAAATAGAACCAAGATGCTTTCCTCCAAAAAAATGAAGCCAATCTGGTGTTCCCCTGCCATAAACAAACTATACAACAGAAGAAAGAAACTGTTGCAGAAAAGAGAAAAATCCCAGGATGCAAAAAACTCCCTTACAGCCTTAGTAAGAAGCTGAGATCTCTCATAAAATCCTCCAAAGCTAGTTACGAAAATAAAATTGCCAAAGATTCCAAAGACAACCACAAAGCATTCTATAGTTATGTCAAGAATCTAAATGGCAATGCTCAGACATGCTCTGAGCTACAACAGAATGGCATTAAATATACTGATCCCAAGGATATTGCCAATATCCTGGCAGATCGATTTAGTGCCAACTTCATCCCCCTTTCACCCCCTAAAGAGCCCATCTCAATACCAAAAGATTGCCAAATTCCGGTAATCACGGCCACACAGGTAGAAACCGCACTCTCCAAAGCTAAGAATACAGCATCCATGGGACCAGATGACATCCCGGGCTGTGTACTAGATGAACTACAAATGAACTGGGACCTCACCTAAGTGTCATGTTTAACCATAGCCTCACCTCAGGCTTCGTACCCACTGAGTGGCACACAGCTACAGTTATCTCACTTCACAAGGGGGGATCCACCTTGGATCCCGGGAACTACCATCCCATCATTTTGATGAGCCTGATCTGCAAGGGCATGGAACACATTATCTTGGAACTTATAAACAAAGACATTGGCAACCTTCAAGCACTGAACCCCACCCAGTTTGGGTTAGTGAAGGGCTGATCATATCTCCTGAACCTGATTGACTTCTTTGAATCAGTCTCCAGAGCTGTGAATGAAGGTAAGGCAGTCCACACAGCCTATCCAGACCTTGCCAAGGCCTTCAACACCATCTCCCACTCTGGAATCCTAGATAAACTTACTAAGCTGGGCATAAATCAATATGTCACTTGATGGGTTGCCAACTAGCTTACTGACAGAACCCAGACTGTAAAAGCAGCAAACTCTAAATCCAGCTCCAGACAAGTGACAAGTGGAGAACCTCAGTGTTCAGTCCTGGGACCACTCTTGTTTGGCATCTACTTCTCTGAAAAACAGGCCAACACTAAGGGACTCTGGCTAACAAAGTTTGCAGATGACTGCAAACTAGGAGCCATTATCGAATCCCCAAATGATGTGGATATTCTACAAAAGGGCCTTACAGAAACAGATGCTTGGTGCTAGAGCCATGGACTCAAGCTTAATGCCAAGAAATGTATAGTTATCCCCTTTGGGAAAAAACATGTACCCATGAATTACCACATAAGTGGTAGTACACTAAACACCAAAAGTGTGATGAGCAACCTAGGGACACAGGTGGACAGTGGTCTCACCTTCGATAACCACATCACCACAACAGTCAGGAAATCCTTCTATGTGGCACACCTCATCATTAAGGGCTTTTCATTCAGAAATAAAGGAGGTCATTGTCCCACTGTACTCATCTCTCATTAGACCCATTATAGAGTACGACTCCCCATTTGGTATGTACCTCACAAGACATCTGCAAGAGCTGGAAAGGTCACAGAAATACCTCACTAAAAATATCACAGGCCTAAAGCAGTTGCCCTATGCTGACCGTGTAAAACAACTCTAGCTATACTCTGTGGCACATCATCTATTCAGAGGCGATCTCTGCTTAACATACAAGGCCATGTCAAAGCCTGAGCTGTTGAACATGCTCCACTTAAAGAAATCCCAATCCCTCAGAGCCACATGCTCCAGGGATCTAAACCTTGTCATCACAATGAACAAAACATGCTGGAGGGCTAGGTTCCTGGCCTAGAGACTTCCCATACTCTGCGATAGACTGCCCATACATGTCAAGCAGAGTGCCTCCTTGGCCCTCTTCAAAAGGACCCTTGACGACTGGATGGGAGATAGAAATTTCACCCCGAGAATCACATCAGTCGCCCTGCTAGACAGGGGTCCAGGGAAGTAAATATTGTGGGAAGAAATATCCAGGGAATTGTTATGGCTAGGCTTGTATAGGCCCTATGGCCGATAGCCTAGTATCAACCTATGAACCTATGAATGTACATCCTAGTGTGTCTGATGTTCCAGCAGTGCTGCAAGCCTAAAATAGTATCCAAAAAAGAAGACATGCTTCATGATAGGTAGATGCTGTCATAGATGGGCACCATATTTGGTGGGCTAATCATGGGCCTCCCTGGAGGTATGGGCCCAGGGTAGCTATCTAACTCTCCTTTATTATAATCTACCATTACCAGTAACGTCCACCAGACTATGTAGTGTGAACAACCAATTTGACTTTTGTTTGTCTACTCACTAAGACTTTTGATTCTATTTCACCTCTCTTACTGCACTCTGAACCTGAACTCACAGTATGGATGTTACAGCTGTCCAATGTTTTTTCTAACTACATAATCAAAAGAACTGACAGAGTTAAGGTCAAGGACGTCATCCTCATTTTGCATCACTGGTAGAGTCTTACCAAGGGATAACTGTAGGCCACTCCTTTTTATAGTTTTCATAAATACTATTTCTCTTAGCCTGTCCTTAAAAATGCTGTTTGGAAGCAATTTAGCCATTTGGCTTTCTGACAATGCAAATGATTAGTCATAATTAATAGACCTCTAATCCCCTTCCAGTGCTCCACTAAGTAGATCTGTTTCTTCTCCCACTGTTATCACAAGAAAATTACACTTGTGAGATTCCTAGGCATTTGGATGCATCTGTGAGTCACATTTGATGAGCATATCATTATAACACTCACTAAAACTGAAGGTATTCTTAAAACATAATCAAGGATTCTATCTCTAGTAAAGAAAGATGCTCTCCTTGGCAAGGGCATTATCATTCCTATCCATCATTATGAGCTGCTGATTACAATTACCTCTTTTACAGATAATTAAATCTACTTCAGGTAGCACTACACAGTCAGTCATGTACAACTCTCATTGTTTCTCCTTTTAAAAAAATCACTCTCTGCATATGTCACACCAAGTCATACAGAGAACAGCAACGGTTATCTTCACATTGCTACATATGAATTACTTACTTCCTCAAAGAAAATGACTTCATCTTACAACCTTTTCAACAATTCTTCACTCTTCTTCCTCCTCCTTAATGGCACTAAACCACCAGTCATGGCTTACTTGCACTAGTCACTCATTCTCCTCACATGGTCCCAAAACCTGGAACAAAAATTCCAGGATTCCAGGATATTGCTGGAAAGCAATATGGTTCTGAATGGTGAGATGGAATCAACAAGAGAAAGAGGTTGAGTATGTTCACAAAATCTCACCAAAATTATATATATATATATATATATATATATATATATATATATATATATATATAGACTGTGTTTTATATATTATGGAGAAAGGTATGTCAAAAAATAAAAAAGATGCCTGGGTGCACACAGGTCCTAGGATAAAAAGTGCCCACTCCTGCTGTATGCACTGGTGCCAGGACTGGGGGAAAAGGCAGGGTAGAATCCTCAGAATATGGACACATTCTTTAGGCCGGGCACAAGGAGAGGATGCCCCCCCCATGGTAAAAGTAAGTAGTCCATAAAAAAACAAACTGATAGGCCAAACAAAAGGCACGGTGGCAATAAAGTGGACTGTTGAGGATAAGGAAGAGAGCCTGTATTGTTACTATTGCACAAAAATAAATAAGTAAATAATTTCCAGAAAGAGGATAAGTTGCAAGAGTAAGAGAGAAATTAAAAGAAAGAAAAATACTTAAAAAAAGAAAAACTGTTAAATTCTACAGACAGTAATGTAAGATCCTTAATACAATAGTGCAAAAGAAAGCATTACTTAGATGAAGAAACACTGGGCCACCTGGAAAAAGAAGTAACAGAAGTAGTAAAACGGGAAATGGAACAATGACTGTTTTTAAATGTATAGAAAGGAAGCATGGCCATGGGAAAGAAAAAGAGATCTGATATGGTCCAATATTTATGCAGAGAAGAAACTAATCAATAAAAATAATGCAGCTCCAAAGACGTGTGACGAGAGGCAATTCACACAAATATGGTACATTTTGCAATAAAAGTATAAGATCACAAAGGGGGGTGTAACTGAAAGTAAGAATGAATTTTGGAGAGGATGAAATTAAACAAATAGAAATTGAAGTGATAAACCATCTGTGAGGTGAAATATTTAGTGTGGAGACTTCTACAAAAGGATTCATCATCATCATCAACCCCATTTTCTAAACTGGCTAAGAGTGTCACACCAGCTGTCACCATCTACCTCAATTTAGTGCCACTCTCCTACTCTCTTCAGCAGTCATGCCTGACTGTCACAGGTCTTCCCTCCTGCAATCCATGTGTTTGCTTTGTACACTCATTTCCTCTTGCCTTCTTCCTGTCTATTTTAATTTATTGTCTTCTGCTTTCCTGCACATGTACCCAACCCCCTGTAATCTGTTCTCTTTGACCTTCTCATCTACTGGAGCTACTTTGGCTTCTGCTCTGATGTCCTCATTTCTTTATCTGTCCCACAATGGGCATCCTACTAGCCATCTCAGGCACTCATCTCCATCACCTCTAGCTTCCTCAAATGCTCTGCCTTCACTGCCCAGGTTTCTACCATACAGTAATACTGGCTGCACCACTGTTTTATACACTCTTCTTTGGTATGCTTCTACCATACACTACCCCTGACACTCTATGGCAGTTGGCTGCTGCCCCTTTGTGACAATTTCACAACATAATAGGCCTAAGCATCCCCATATGGGAGAAAAGCAGACAGAGCAGGATGTTTTGGAACCTTCTGTAGGACAGTCACTTAAAAATCCATTTAGAATTGTTCTAAAAGTGGAAGATCAGGAAACAAACACTGTGACACAGGTAATATTGCAACAGTATGGGCCAATGAGGGCCCCATATGGAGGAGTAGTTGTTGGAGTAGTTTTTAGAACCTTCTCCAGGAGAATCACATGAAAGTCCAGCTAGAATTGCACAGTAAAGAAAACAGCAGGAAGCAGAGATCAAAGAGGATGCTCTTAGTCCAGAAGAAAATGATCTAAGGGAAGATGTGCTTAATTTAATAGAGATGGGCAAACATATTATGATAGAAGAAAAGAGATTACAGAAAGGAAATGAGACACAAAATGTTAGACGAATGACAAAACAGATGAGCACAGTAGTTGGGAATGTTAAAAGAAATTCATGTGATATATCAGAAATAAATCAGACATACACAATACAATTTAACTAACAGATAAAGTGTTACCACAGAAATGTAGAGAAACAAATGAAAGAAAGCAAACAAGTAGATTGCCACCATGGAAGTATCAAATAGAGAAAAAACTATAAAGGAACCAAGCCAAGAAACATCACTGTTAGAAGAATACAGAAAAGAAAGCAAATCATCAAAAATTCTTAGAAATATAAATGTGGTAAAAGCAGCACATAATACTGAAACAGACCAGGATTATCATACATTAGGTCCAATAGTAAACTATTTCTCTGGTTTGATCCTCGGCTGGGGTGCCTTCTGTGCGGAGTCTGCATGTCCTCCCTGTGGTCGCATGGGTTTCCTCTGGGTGCTCCGGTTTCCTCCCACATCCCAAAGACATGCTGTAGGTGGATTGGACACTCTAAATTGGCCCTAGGCGTGAGTGTGTGTGTGTGTGTGTGTGTGTGTGTGTGTGTGTGTGTGTGCCTTCTGTGGAAGGTTGGGCACTGGGCTGGCAACGCGACACCGTAAAAAAACTCTACTGCCAATCATGAGATGACAGGTGATCCACTGTGGCGACCCCTAACCGGGAAAAGCCGAAAGAAGAAGAAGAAGGTCCAATAGTAAACTATAGCTATCAGCATAAGCAGATAAATACAAAGGAAAAGTACAAAACAAACAGTCCATTGATGACCCAATAATGTTTTGCAGACAACTGAGAAACAAAGCAAAAGCAATAGGAATACCACCAAGAGAGAAGAAATAAGTACATTTTGGAAAAGCATTTATGAAGATCCTGTAGAATTTAACAAAGATGCTGAATGGATAGAAGATCTAAAAGCAACAGTAAAAAAGTTCTAATGTAGAGAATATGAAACGGGTGGGGGGAGTAACAGCCACAGAAATTGAGACAAATTTAAGAAAAGCTCCTAACTAGAAAAAAACAGGCCTAGATGCAGTACCCAATTTCTGGTTAAAGTATTAACATCTTTACACAAAGTTACTTATCTGCACACCCTGAACAAACACCGGCCTGGTTAACAACATTACAAAACTATACTCCATCTTAACAGTGGACCTGCAAGCCATCATAAAAACATTAGACCGATAACTTTCCTTCAGACAATATATAACTTTTATATTGGATTTGCTGCAGAAAGAGTGTATAACCATCTAGAAAAAAAATCAATCATGGCACTTGAACAAAAAGGTAATAAAAGAAAACCATATGGAACAAAGGATCAACTATTGGTGAACAAAACCATAATAGAGAGTTGTAAAAAGGGAAAAAAAATCTAAGTATGGCATGGATAGATTACAAAAACAACCCAAGTTGACAGTATCTAACTTTCATGGATTATTAAATGCTTACAGATGTAGGATACATCTTATGTTAATCAATTACATAGCAGTTACTATGAAACAGTGACAAATTAGTTTGCATCTGAGCTATGAAAAAGGACAAATTATTATCTCAGGAATAAAAATCTAGGGTGATTCTTTAACACCCTGCTGTTCTGTCTTGCTCTTACCCCATTGATCAGTTTACTTAACAGGCTAGATTATGGTTACAACTTGACTCCCAGAAAACAACCTTGTTCAAAAACATCTCATATATTTTTTGTGAATGATTTAAAATTATATAGTTCATCAGACGAGATTGGAAAGTAAAACTATAAATGGTTAAAATCTTGTCAGATATAAGAATGGCATTTGGCCTTCATAAATGCGCAAAAGCAACATTTATAAAAAGAAAACTGCAACACCAAGAAAATATCACCTTGGAACAGGAATGCGATGTAAAGGAACATGACCAGGAGAGAGCGAATAAATATTTGTGAATAGATGAAGTGTTAACACTAAAATATGAACAAATGAGAACAAAGCGCAGTAAAGAATATATCAGAAGACTAAAGCTAATATTGAAAACTGAACTGACATCTAGGAATGAAGTCCAAGCCATAAATTAAATTTCTCTTCATTCTCTAACTTACAGCTTTGGTGATTCACTAGTCCCAAACAGCACTGAATCAGACAGAGCAGAAAACATTAAAAATGACTAATCAAATAATATATAAAAAGCAGTGCATACCAAAAGTATCCATTCCTTGCTTTGAATGATGTATGTGCTTACTCAAAATGAATTACATGTATAGGTCTACTGCAACAAAGGGAGATACTGCCAGCACAGCTATCTGGAATTTTGTAAATAATTATATGTCATTTGTGAATATCAACATGATTCATATAAGATGCTTGTGTTACAAATGTAAAAGGATGGACACTACAACTTCCAAAGCAAGGTTTATTACCTCTGCAGTTTGTTTGACTCAGCACAGCTCCAACAAACTGGATAAAAACAGTCACAATAGCTCACAGAAAAGACAGTGGAGGTAGTAAAATCCACAAAGCACAAATACAATAGTCCACAGTTGTGATAAAATCCACAAGGCACAAGTATAATGTTAAGCGCTTTCACCTAACTGAATGTCAGGCTTCCCCAGAACAATTATTACACTTTCTAAGTCCTGTTTATATAGGTGTATTTATTCAAAAGAACCAATGGTAGTACTGTCAATTAACTTCAACATGAGTAATTCAACCAAAATGCCAAAACCAAACCAAGAAAACAAAAGCACCACGATGAATGCAGCAATAAGAGGCAAATTCAATATGAATGGAAAATACAAATGAACCAAATAGCGTAGTAAAATTTATTTCTCTGCTTTCGTCGAAAGACTTCATCAGAAGTCTTTCGACGAAAGCGGAGAAATAAATTTTACTACGCTATTTGGTTCATTTGTATTTTCCATTCATATTGAATTAACTTCAACATGAATTTAAAAAGGCACAACAGTTCTCAGTTAAAAATGAACATATTTAAAAGCATATTCAATAATACTATGGTGTAAATACAAGATATGGTCTCACTGATATTTGTCTGCTGCAAAGAGATATTGTTAATCAATTCCAACAAATTGTACATAATATCATCATAATTTGGCTGATACAAATGTATTAGAACTGTATGTCATGTGTATATTAAAAGCTGGTACAGATGTGTGTGTTGAAAAGGTTTTTGCAAAGTGCTTGAAATGTATCCACAGTGTGCCCTACTGGAAGAGAACAGAAATGTACATGCACTATTGTAACTGTTTAAATGTATATATTTTATAGTGGAAACTTTAACACAGAAAGTTAACTTCAGCCTAGCAAACTTTAGAAAAAATTGCTGAAATTAAATTACTTTACGACAGCTAGAGACATCATGTCTGTACTAGGGAACGTTCTGTATTGTCTTAGAAGTGTTTTATTGTTTTATGACTTCCAGCATCTGCAAAAGATCTGAGGAAAAGCCCCTGTCTGTGTATTTTACAGGAAGATGCTAAATGCTACCAGCTGCCATCAATGGTTGTTTTTGGGCTGGGGACTAGAAGTCAGAGGACAAGAAATTATGTCATTCTGCAAGTTAGCCCAGCAGTAATATTTGAGATATTAATTTGAGAGGTCTCTTAGAGAGACACAACATTCTGTATTCTGTCTTGGACTTGGCAACAACTAGAAGATCCATTTACACATATGTCTTGCTCTGTAGTAAGTAAGTTACTAGGGAATAGTATAATTCTCTTAGATATAGTCAGAGATATATTGAAGCTTAGCAAAAACACACAAAAGTTCAGCAATTCTGCAAATGTGGAACTTATTAACAATAAACGCCACATTTCAAAGTATTTTTTCCACTGTAAGTCTACTAGTGTAGTGTACATATTGGGTTGCTCTTGTACCGATATTTGGTACATAGGACAAACTAAAAGGATAGTAAGAATTAGGATTTTGGAACATCTAAATGATATAAGAAATTTGAACTCTTCTAGTCCGGTTGCAAAACATTTCATTGATACTCATGGTGGTTGTGCTGATAGTTTAAAATTTAGTATACTAGGAAAACCTTTTATTTCAAGGGGAGATGATCTTATAGGTAAATTGTTAGAATTAGAAACAAGAATGATATTGAAATTTAATACATTAAAACCACTTGGTTTAAATCAGGAATTAGGTATATAAAAAATAATACAAAAAATACTAAATAAAAAATATAAAATATATATATTTAAAATAAAAAGATTCATGTTTAAGATATACAATATTAGAATATTGAATTGTTTAAAATATTTAGAATATATATTATATGATACTTATCTATTTATTTATTTGTTTATTTATTTGTTTATTCCTGTGTTTATTTATTTATTGTTAAATGTGTTAAATTTGTTAATAAATATACAGCTGAATTTATTATGAATAAGTATATATAGAAGATACATTATTACACATTTATCCAAAGATATATGTAAAGGTCACTTTAACTTGAATTTATTTTCTTTATTGTATTCATTCTGTAAATTGATTAATTGATCAAGTGGTATATAATGACTGTGTCTTGATCAAACAAACTGTGATCCTTGAAGGCGAACTGCCGAGGTACCAGATCGTTGGAACATTAAACGAATTTACTGGTGGAATACTGGCTGTCGTGGTGTGTATTTTGCATATATTGAAGCTTAGTTTAGTTATTTTTCTTTATTTATTTGAGTCTGTCCTGCAATGTTGTTTTGAATGTTTCCTGTGGGTTTGAACTCTGATGTCACTGTGAATATATACTTAGCATTGTCTTGTTCTTTTATTATTTATTATTAAATATATTTAAACCTTTCAATGTAGTTGATTTGTGTAGAAATATTTAAGTTTTGAGAGTACTTGCATATTTATTTGGTGACACTGTGGGCCACTCCTAATAGCCTTGCTCTTGGTCAAACTACCAGCTAGCACAGCAGTAATATTTGAAATATTGATTTGATTTGAGAGGTCTCACAGACAGACAATTTTCTGTATTCTGTCTTGGACCTGACAACAACTAGAAAATCCATTCACATATCTGCCTTGCTCAAAACGATATAGTATTGCAGCAGCTAGTGATCAGGATTCTACGAACTTCATGGCTTTAAAACAAATATTTTATTAACAACAAGATTAAGTACTTTTGTCCGATACATACATGGATTCCTTCAGAATCTAGAAACTAAGAAATGGGAGGAAACTTATATAGGAAATTATGTCAACCATTTAATTACTCAATTAGTAAATACACACTAACCATTTAAAGGTACACGTGTAACCCAATAAAAATGTTGCTATCCGAAAATAGAACACCATTCTATACTAAAACAACAATTCTTAACACACATATATTTAAAAATATAAAATAAGTAAAACATATGTATGTATGAAATGTATAATAAGTAGCAAATAAATATTAAAATAACATGATAAAATGACCATTATGAAGACTAAGACCAAAGATTTAAGATGTGTTGAAGGGAAATATTGTCATTAATACCTAGGAAACAAGTAGATTTTAATTTCAGCTGCCATCTAACTTATTTGTCTTCTAATAGGGTTTTGTCATCACCACCTCTCGGATTATGGCAAATCTTATCCAGAATACCAAATTTAAAAGTAGAACAATTTGGGCTTATTAGCAAGTGTTTGAAAAGGGCATTATTATTATCTTGTTTTTTGGATCGGATATAAATGTTCACAGATCCTGTTTTCAAGGGCTCTATCAGTCTTGTCCACATAAAATACAGGGCAGTCCGAACATTTTGCTAAATATACAACTTGCTTGGTGGTGCAATTTCCCTTCATAAAAATTACTTTAGTCTTAATGGTGTTTTTAAGGATAAAGGTAACAGAATCAAATATGTGTGGACAATGGTTGCAAAAACCACATTTCTTAGTGCCCCATCATATCTTTCACTAATATTCCCTAGGGGCATAACGCACTTGAAATTGCATTTTAAAATAGCCCTTGTCTTTAAAGCAAACGTTGGTTTACTCCCTAATAAATGATAAATATCAGGATTACACCTCAAGATAGGTTCATAGATTAGTACTAAGCTAACTGCCCTTGCGAGCCATTTTAAGCCTAGCCAATTATCCCTTGTGAGACTCAAACCCTGCACCTTGTGTTTGTAAGGCAAACACCTTAATCATTAGGCCACCCTTCCAACCCAATTTTTAATATCCCTAACATGGGGTTATAGTCTAAAACTAAAGCCTTATTAAACTCATTACCCTCATTTCTTTCTGTGGTCTCCTTCAAGCCTTCACCCAGTAAAGGTTTGTACTTAATTCCCCACTGCGACAACACATACCCTATCACATCTTCTATCAACTCTGTAGGGTACCCCCTCTGTATAAACATACTCCTTACCAAATCCATTACTTTAATCACGTCTTCATACTGAGATGTCATTCTCGCTGCCCTAATGCACTACCCCTTAATGATACTTTTTTTTCTAACTAAGGGGATGACAGCTTGAATATTCTAAATAAGAATTACTAAATGTTAGTTTTCTGAATATATTAAATTTGAAGCCATGGTTGGTATGGAAAATGAATGTATCCGAATAATGAATGCTTCCATTACTAATGTGATGTGTGAATTTTAAAAAAGAGATGTTTGATTCAAATATTTCATGAATTCTTCTATTTGCAAAACAAACCCCTTCCATAACATGAATATGTCATCCAAAAAAATGAACATATAATTTAATATATTCAAAAAACTTAGTTCCAAAAACAAAACTTGATTTCCACTCTAATACTAGGTTAGCATATATGGGGGCACAAGAGGCTCCCATAGCAACCCCCTTGTATTTGTCTAAAATATTTCCCCCTCAAAAAATAAAATTATTTTCTAAAACTAAAGTCATAAATTTACAAATTAACAATCTTATTACAATCAAACTTAGAAAATTTCATCATACTCCTACAAAAAAAAAAACAACTCTAAGCCCTCTTTTGGTATTGATGTAAATAGGTTTATAGCATCTATTGTTAAAAAAATTAAATCATTAGACCATAAAACATCTTTTAGATGTCCTAAAAAATCCCAAGAGTCCACTACCAAATGTTGAACATTAGAATAGGTTGGTTTTAACCACCTGTCTATAACCACCCCAAAAGTATATGTCTTAATGTCATACTACCAGAGACTATAGGATTAAATGGGGGCCTATCAATACTCTTGTGAACCTTGGGTATACCAAATATCGTGGCTATAACTGGATTTTTCACCTTTAAGAAATTATAAGCATCATAAGTTACTCTCTGGTCTAATAAGAATTCTTCCAAATATGAGTCTATTCTCCAATATGCAATATTAATTTAACAAAACAGGCTCATATGCCTTAGTGCCACTTAAGATATCATACATTATTTTATAATATTCAAGTGCATCAAATAAAAGTATACCCCCTCCCTTATCAGACTTCATTATACAGATAGAATTATCACTTCTCAAATTCTGAAACACATCCCATTCAGCCTTAGTTAAATTATATACATTTTTCTTTTTCGTATTCTATTTAGCTTGTAAATCATATAAATATTCCATAATTGCTTTGTTCAAAACTAATAAGGTGAGATGTAAAGGGGGATTGAACTTACTTTTTTCTTTAAAATCAAATTGTTATACTTCTCTTTATTTATCATTTGTTGACTGGGAAAGTCCCACTAGGTTCCACAGAGCCTGTTTTCAGCGGAGGCCTGGGAAGAAATGCTCCAGATGCATGTCTTTGGAATGTGGGAGGAAACCGGAGTACCCGGAGGAAACCCACGCGAACACAGGGAGAACATGCAAACTCCACACAGAGGGCACCCCAGCCGAGAATCAAACCGGAGAACCTCTTGCTGTGAGGTGACAATGTTAACCACTGCATCACTGCGCCACATTTGAATTCCCCTGACAGAATAATAGGGTTAATAAGAACTTAGGGGTTGGAGCAAGAATTTATTAGGGAGAATTCCTCTCTGTGAAGCTGTGTTTAAACAGAATAAACAGGTAGGGTGTTCTTTTCCCCACTGTTTCTTGCTTTATATTTAGAGCCATTGGCAAAGAAAATAAGGGATTCACAAATTGAATGATATAGCTGGTATGGTATTCAAGAAAACCTAACTTTATTTGTAGATGATTTTGTACTTGATAAATCCAGGAAAGGATTTTTTCAGTTTATAGAATGAATGAAGGTAAAGCAAAGGCTATGGTGGTAAACTATGTACCCACATATGAACTGTTTCAGCAATACCTGTAGGCTAAGAACTTGCTGTATTCAACTGGATGTATAAGAGAATTTAAGTACCTTTATCTGCTCTTTTTTTTTTCAAAAAAATACAGTATTTAAATTGATTTTAACTGTGTGGAAGGAATATTAACTGAACTGGAAGTTAGTCAGTGTTTGCTGAATTTTGTTATTTGCTAGTAATTACAGGTGTGGGGGTAGTCACATTCTTTGATTTCCTGTCCTTGCCTATTTAAGTGGTACAGTGTGAAATATTTTCTGCTTAAAACCTCAGCTTTGGCCGGCTAAGAACTTGCTGTATTCAACTGGACGTATAAGAGAATTTAAGTACCTTTATCTGCTCTTTTTTCAAAAAATACAGTATTTAAATTGATTTTAACTGTGTGGAAGGAATATTAACTGAACTGGAAGTTAGTCAGTGTTTGCTGAATTTTGTTATTTGCTAGTAATTACAGGTGTGGGGGTAGTCACATTCTTTGATTTCCTGTCCTTGCATATTTAAGTGGTACAGTGTGAAATATTTTCTGCTTAAAAACCTCAGCTTTGGCCGGCTAAGAACTTGCTGTATTCAACTGGACGTATAAGAGAATATAAGTACCTTTATCTGCTCTTTTTTTCAAAAAAATACAGTATTTAAATTGATTTTAACTGTGTGGAATGAATATTAACTGAACTGGAAGTTAGTCAGTGTTTGCTGAATTTTGTTATTTGCTAGTAATTACAGGTGTGGGGTAGTCACATTCTTTGATTTCCTGTCCTTGCCTATTTAAGTGGTATAGTGTGAAATATTTTCTGCTTAAAAACCTCAGCTTTGGTCGGCTAAGAACTTGCTGTATTCAACTGGATGTATAAGAGAATTTAAGTACCTTTATCTGCTCTTTTTTTTTTCAAAAAATACAGTATTTAAATTGATTTTAACTGTGTGGAAGGAATATTAACTGAACTGGAAGTTAGTCAGTGTTTGCTGAATTTTGTTATTTGCTAGTAATTACAGGTGTGGGGGTAGTCACATTCTTTGATTTCCTGTCTTTGCCTATTTAAGTGGTACAGTGTGAAATATTTTCTGCTTAAAACCTCAGCTTTGGCCGGCTAAGAACTTGCTGTATTCAACTGGACGTATAAGAGAATTTAAGTACCTTTATCTGCTCTTTTTTTTCAAAAAATACAGTATTTAAATTAATTTTAACTGTGTGGAAGGAATATTAACTGAACTGGAAGTTAGTCAGTGTTTGCTGAATTTTGTTATTTGCTAGTAATTACAGGTGTGGGGGTAGTCACATTCTTTGATTTCCTGTCCTTGCCTATTTAAGTGGTACAGTGTGAAATATTTTCTGCTTAAAAACCTAAGCTTTGGCCGGCTAAGAACTTGCTGTATTCAACTGGACGTATAAGAGAATTTAAGTACCTTTATCTGCTCTTTTTTTCAAAAAATACAGTATTTAAATTGATTTTAACTGTGTGGAAGGAATATTAACTGAACTGGAAGTTAGTCAGTGTTTGCTGAATTTTGTTATTTGCTAGTAATTACAAGTGTGGGGGTAGTCACATTCTTTGATTTCCTGTCCTTGCCTATTTAAGTGGTACAGTGTGAAATATTTTCTGCTTAAAAACCTCAGCTTTGGCCGGCTAAGAACTTGCTGTATTCAACTGGACGTATAAGAGAATTTAAGTACCTTTATCTGCTCTTTTTTCAAAAAATACAGTATTTAAATTGATTTTAACTGTGTGGAAGGAATATTAACTGAACTGGAAGTTAGTCAGTGTTTGCTGAATTTTGTTATTTGCTAGTAATTACAGGTGTGGGGGTAGTCACATTCTTTGATTTCCTGTCCTTGCCTATTTAAGTGGTACAGTGTGAAATATTTTCTGCTTAAAAACCTCAGCTTTGGCCGGCTAAGAACTTGCTGTATTCAACTGGACGTATAAGAGAATTTAAGTACCTTTATCTGCTCTTTTTTTCAAAAATACAGTATTTAAATTGATTTTAACTGTGTGGAAGGAATATTAACTGAACTGGAAGTTTTGACTCTGCTCTTCAGTTAGTCCCACCCACCCTCCCTGTTATTGTTTTGGTGTTAATCTTAGTGGCCTTACAACTGCCCGCCCCTCTTGTAAATTTGTGTTTGGATACTCCTTCTGGGCCGATCTCATTTGGTCACTCAACCGAGTGCAGTGAGATCATATTCTGATTTCAGGCACTCCTACTATGTACAAAGAGAGCATCTGGGAAACAGAAAAAAAAATTTAAGCTTGATTCCTGCCTTTCCTGTTAAGTGGTATAGACTATTTGTAGGCTTCTGAGCCCCCAAGCCCTTCTGTGTTGGAGGGAAGCCTTCTAGCTTAGTTTTTTTTTTCTTATAACTAGCCAGTTTTCTAGTTTCAGCACTCAAATCTGTTTCTTTGATCTCAGCACTTGTTCAGAAAAAAAAAAAAATTCATCTGCTTTTACTGTACTTGTGTTTCTACCTTCTTTATTTTACTTTTGCATAATCTTAAAAGTACTCAATTGTATTTATTACTGCTTGGTGTAACTCATTCTAAGCCTTTTGGTTTAAACACTTGGGCTTCAGACCAGTTGTTTTGCACTGAGAGGGTTTGTGGTCTGCACTGTAGTGGCAGAACAGGTAGCTTACATCCTTCTAGGTTGGGAACTGCTGATTGAGGGCTCAGTGTCTGTTATTCTAAAAGTGTATTAATTCTGGTTTAAGCACTTGGACTTTCAGGCCAGTTATTTTACATTAAGAGGGTTCGTGGTCTGCACTCTTGTGGGAGGAGAGGCTGGACTCTGCCCTTCTGAGCTGGGAATTTCTGGTTAAAGGCTTATAGTGCATGCATATCTGAACTGCTTCTTACTGAAGTTGGTGCGCCTTGTTTGCTGTGGCATAGACTGGATTCGGGCCTGCTGGATCTAGCTTTGTTTGTGCAACTTGAGCACTAATCCAGGCATTCTCTAAAGTATTCAATTGTATTTATTACTGCTTGGTAGTAACTTGATTAAAGTGTAGCTATCATTCTAAGTCTTTTGGATTAAGCACTTGGGCTTCAGACCAGTTGTTTTACATTAGGAAGGTTTGTGGCATGCATTGTGGTGGCAGAACAGGTAGCTTTCATCCTTCTAAGTTGGGAACTGCTGATTGAAAGCCCAGTGTCTGTTATTCTTAAAGTGTATTAGTTCTGGTTTAAGCACTTGGGCTTCAGGCCAGTTATTTTACATTAAGATGGTTTGTGGTCTGCACTCTTGTGGGAGAAGAGGCTGGACTCTGCCCTTCTGAGCTGGGAATTTCTGGTTAAAGGTTTATAGTGCCTGAATATTTGAACTGTATCTTACTGAAATTGGTACACCTTGTTTGCTGTAGCATAGACTAGATCCAGGCCTGCTGAATCTAGCTTTGTTTGTATGTTTGTTGTTTGTTTGCTTGTTATTTCCCTGAAACGCTAATTCCACCTAAAACGTGGCTTTTCAGCACTTCTGTGGATCCCTAGTGATATCTGCATTGCTTACTGTACTTATTTCCTTGTTTCACTTGAAAGAAAGTTACTGTTTGTCGTTTTGCATTTAAGTTACCTGTAACACATTGCACTTAAGTTACCCGCACTTGCTCACTTAAGCAATGATATAAGTTAGCACTAAAATTAAAAGCACTACACCCTCACTCCCCACTGGCCCTGGTTTTCAATTATTAAGGAATTCCCAATATTATTCTAGCATGTCCAAAGGTCAGTTGTCAATCTTCTCTCCGGTCCAGCTGGTGAATCTGGGAATCTTGAGGCAATGTTACAACTGCCTCATGTACACAGACAACCCTCTCCTCCTCCCAACAAATTCCAACACATGTGAGAGATGCAACCATATAGCCAAACTGGAGGCTAAGCTCTCTCAACTCAGTACTGGCATAACCAGTCAGGAGGAGAAGGAAACCACACTCACTACAATTCCAGTCTCACATAGACCTACCACGACAGCAAACCAAACACATAATCACACAAAAACATACTGGAGGCTCTAAATAAAGATCTGCGAAGCAGCAGAGACCTCCAAAGCAGACACCCAAGCAGCCGCTACTCCAAAACAAAACACGTGCAACACATATCTCACAAAGCCAGTGTGCCGAACAGTCACAGCCCTTAAGACTAAACAACACACCTGATACACTTGTAATAGGTGACTCTATCGTCAGGCACACTGATGTCCCGCTCACCAGGCTGAACAAGGAGAGGGTCACGGTGAGCAGCCTGTCAGGCGCTAGGATCCGCCACATAACACAAGCACTCAGGTCACCCAAGGCAAGTACAAATATGACTCAGTCATTGTCCATGCTTGTGTGAATGACCTGAGACGTACCTCCCTGGACTACATGAAAAGAGACATAAAGGAGCTCTCTGAGCATGTAGCCCAGGCCGGTATGACCCTGACCTTGAGTAGCATCTTACCCTCACCAAGAATGATGCCACAATATGAAGACAAGATGATCAATTTCAACAATTGGCTTAAGTACTGGTGTCATTCAAAGGGGATCCAATGCCTGTCAGCTTGGGATGATATGCTCGACAAGCCACGATGCTTCGCTAGGGACAGCTTGCACCTGTCACCCTGGGCTTCGGATATTGGCAAAGGCTCTTGCTACCCCATAGTGCCTTTTAGGCAAGGCTCAAAAGACAAACCCACCTCCATAGGTATCACAAGGGATAAGAAACTAAGAGTAATGCTACTCAACACCAGAAGTCTAAACCTCAAGATGCACGCACTCGAAACTCTCCTTAGCATGGAGAACATCGATATCTGTGCAGTAGCAGTAACCTGGTTCAGGTCTCCCGAGAGCACCCCAGCACTACCAGGTTATACCTCATACCATGCTTTTCGGCCCTAAAACATGGACCGAACCACAAAAGGAGGGGGAGTATCGATATTCATCAAAGATACCCACACCTCCAGGTTGGTGGCAAAGCACAAAGCATCAGAGACTATCCATGTGCAACTAACAGTGGGTAAAACTGCCTTCCAGTTTATAGCCTGCTACAGACCACCCTCCCAAACCCAGGAACCCCACTCGGCCTTCCTGAGAACACTGGAAAATATGAAGGTCTCTCCAAACACCATTATACTGGGCGACGTCAACTACCCAAACATAGACTGGGAGCATTACTCTAGCTCCAACACCCTAGCCCAAAGGTTCCTAGAATTTATAAACTCAAATGCTATGGAACAACTTGTTACCACTCCCACAAGAGGGGAAAACATACTGGACCTGATCATCACCAACATGGGGACTCTATGCTCCAGACCAGAAGTGTATCCCTCACTGGTAAGATCAGACCATAAACTAATCTCACTGGATATTCACATCCCGACCCCAGCCCCTGCCCAGAAAACCACAGTGAAAAACTTCTCTAAAGCAAATTTCACACTCCTCAAAACTGAGATGGAATCCTTCAAAGCCCCCGGCCTGTGGAAAATACGGCCCAGACCGCAGAATCCTTTATAAACGCATTCTATGAACACCTTCAGGAATGCATGGATCATGCGATCCCAAATAAAATGAAGACCCAATCCTCCAAAGGCAGACGTCCTGTCTGGTGGACCCCAGCCATAAACAAACTACACAATAGAAGGAGGAAGCCACTAAATGATAGAGCAAAATCCCAAAAAGGGAAGGCATCACTGATCAGTATTAGCAAAAAACTACGGGCACACATAAAATTGTCTAAGGCCAGCTTCGAGAGAAAAATTGCACAGGACACTAAGGATAATCACAAGGCTTTCTTTAGTTATGTTAGGAACCTGGGTGGTAATTCCCAGATATGCTCAGAATTAGTCCAAAATGACAAAAATACACGAACCCACAGACATTGCCAACATCCTAGCTGACAGGTTCAGCGCAATCTTCTCCCCCCTCCCCACCAAAAGGGCAAATATCTATCCCAGCAGAGTGCTGCCCCCCTGACATCTCAGATGCTCAGGTATGAGCCGCCCTCTCCAAAGCAAAAACACAGCATCAATGGGACCAGACGGTGTTCTGGCTGCGTCCTACATGAACTCCAAGAAGAGCTAAACCCTAACATAAAACTACTGTTCAATCTCAGCCTTACTACAGGATATGTGCCCAAAGAGTGGCGTACAGCAACAGTGGTCCCTCTCCATAAAGGTGGTGCCTCATCGGATCCTGGAAACTATCGCCCATAAGCCTGACTAGCTTGGTCTGCAAAGCTATGGAAAGGATCATCATGGACCTCATAAATAAAGATATTGGGGACATACAAACACTGCATCCTACCCAGTTCGGCTTTGTTAAGGGCAGATCCTGCCTCTTAAACCTGGTTGATTTCTTTGAAACAGTCACCAAGGCCATTGACGAGGGGAAGGTGGTCCACACAGCCTACCTGGACCTCGCAAAAGCCTTCGATACAATACCCCACTCGGGCATTATAGATAAGCTCACCAGCTTAAATATAAACCCCTATGTCACTAGATGGATTGCAAATTGGCTCAAGGACAGAACCCACATGGTTAGAATTGCTGGAGCCATGTCAGACTCCAAACCAGTTACAAGTGGTGTCCCACAAGGCTCAGTCCTGGGACATCTCTTGTTCGGTATATATTTCTTGGAGGTACACGCCAACACGGAAGGACTGTGGCTGACCAAGTTCGCAGATGACTGTAAACTGGGCGCCATAATCGACTCTCCAGCCGACACAAGCATCCTCCAAAAGGGCCTCATAGAAACAGACCACTGGTGCCAGAGCCATGGCCTCAAGCTAAATGCCAAAAAGTGTATAGTCATCCCCTTTGGCAAAAACAAAGTGCCCACAAATTACCACATAGGTGGTAATCCATTAAGTACAGAAGAAGTAATTAGGGACCTGGGGACCCAAGTTGATAGCAATCTCTCATTTGACAACCACGTGGCCAAAGTGGTTAGAAAAACATTTTATATAGCCTACCTAATCATGAAGGGATTCACATCTAGATCAGGGGACGTCATCGTGCCTCTTTACTCATCCCTCATCAGGCCCATAATTGAGTACAATGCCCCTTTTGGATGTACCTTACCAGACACCTGCAGCAACTGGAAAGACCCCAAAAGTACCTCACCAAGAGGATCAAAGGGCTCAAACAGATGCCATATGCTGCCCGGTTAAAGAAACTCCAGCTCTACTCAGTGGCATACCGCCTGTTCAGAGGTGATCTGTGCCTGACGTATAAATCCATGTCCAACCCGGAATAAATGGACATGCTGCACCTCAGAAAATCCAAATCCCATCAAGCTACGCGCTCGAGAGACTTGAACCTCAGCACTGAAATAAATAGGACATGCTGGAGGGACAGATTCATAACCCAGAGGCTCCCCTCACTCTGGAATAAAATCCCAGTCCAGGTTAGGCAGAGTCCCTCATTGACTCTCTTCAAGAGGCATCTTGATGAGTGGATGGGAGATCGTAGGTTTACCCCGGGTATCACTTCTGTGTCACTGTTAGACAGAGGCACAGTATACTAACCTCGAAAAAGGGCATAGCAAAATACATTTAAAATGGGTGGCGAAAGCCAAACACATTCTGGCTAGGCTTATAAATGCCCTAGGGCAGATAGCCTAGTATGAACCTATGAACCTATAAGATGGGGACCAATAAAAACTAACATTAAAAAAGCTCTTATGGCAGCTAAGAATATGTATGAAGAAACCTAGAAGCGAAAATTTCAAAATCACGACTCCTACACTAAACATACACCACACACAAACACATACACAAACCTTCCCCCCACACACAAACCTACATTACATACAAGCAGGGGGGCAAGGCCCCCTACACCCCCCACATACCCCCAACTTAAATATACTAACTCCAAGGTTGCACTACACAGACAAACACACAAAAACACCACCATACAAGCTACATTCCCTCACACACACCCATCACAGTAACAAAACACACTGACACACACTAAAGCCCCTAACCAAAACCCTTAAACATAAATACTTACCTGAACCTCCAGCTATCCTTTCATACACCGCAACACCAGAAGTGCTAATTCATTATCTCCGGACTTCAGGATTTTGAAATTCGCGCTTCTGGGGTTTCGGAGTTTTGAGCTTTCGGCTTTATAATCTCGGGATTCTGAAATTCAATATTTCAGAATTTTGGGATTTTTTATATATATATATATATATATATATATATATATATATATATATATATATATATACACATATATATACACACACACACACAAAATGTGATTTCAGCAGTCATCTCATATAGCTTTTATCAGACATGATGCTTTCTACTGTTTTGTTTTAGCATCATATACACATATATCATGTGATTTTTAAGTATGATAAATGCTTATTTTGATATAGTGTCATGGGGTGCTGTGCTTTTTTGTTATTTGGTTCCCCACAAACATGTACCTGTTGCATTGCTTTGGACTGATTAACTCAGTGTGCATGTAAAACATATCATTAATGTGAATCATATCATTAGTGTGTTGTTGTGAAATGAGAACACAAAATACTATATACTTTTCCCTTTTCCTGATTTACTTTATTGTTGTGTGTTGCTTTAGTTGTTGTGTGGATTGTATGCCATCAGTATTATTACTGTTTTTTGTGGATCACCTATTGTGGTGGACTAAACCGGTTTGACATTATTTATCCTAACTGCCCACTCCTCCATTATGCCTTAATAGTAGTTGTCATTTAGGGGAAACGCCTTCCAATACCATTGATCTGCAAGTAACATTACAAAATTATAGTAACTATATTGCAAATAGTCCTATGCCAGTGCCTGTGTACAAGTCTTTTATGTGGGAAGATGTTGGTGCTTGTCAGGTCTTCTGTACAACTTTAATGCTGTATGTTCTCTGGGAAGGCAAATGATCCTAAATATGTTGGGTATTGATGTTGAGGGCCACTGATTGTTGTTAGTTACCTAATTTGTGATTCATTTCACCTTGCATGTGCCCCTATAGTATATTTAATAGTATTTGTCATTAGAAGGGGTTTCAGTACTGCCAGCTCCCACATGACATTCCAAAACTAAATTATATTTCTTGTAAGTAGACATAGTGGTATGAATGCACAGACTTGAATGTACAAGGCTGTCACATTCAAAAGGCATGCTAGTATTTGCGGAGGTGGGGGAGTTCTTATACCTAGCACTTGTAGTTTGTGTGCATATCTTATGTTTGCATATAGTTCTAAAACAATGCCGACACAGTCCTTCAGCTGCAAGCTGGAAAACAGTACAGGGGACTAAAGCTGTGAGCTGTTAACCATGGTATGGAGTTTGATTCCTTCCACCTTCAACTGCCTGCTGTGTGACTCCTGGCTAGTCACTTAGACAATGCTACCAGTTTCAGGTTGCCCCCAAAGGGAACAATTTGTCCAGTGGGCTTACCCAGTCAACAAATAGGTTAAAAAAGCCTGTCATATTGGAAGTTTTTGTAGTACTAGAAGTGATGGCAATACATGATGTATGTATTATTGCATGTTGTGTATAGTTTGACCTTGTTTTTATGATGATGCTGTACCACACATGTATAAGTAAACTTACACTTTTCCTTTACTTTTCCATTGTGTATTGTGGTTGAACTTTGATGTACAATATTTGACAATTTGAATGAATGAGCATTAGGACTATCTGTGGAAACAGTGCATGCAAAAACTACCACTTGGGAGTCAAGTTCAGTTCAAGTGATTCAGGCATGGAAGTAGAAGTGTAGCCACATCACAGTCCCTTCTGGGGAGTGACAAGTATGATACTGGTGAAAACCATCTTCTGGCACACCTTCTCAACAAGGACAGCCCACAGACGGAATGATCTCTTCAGTTTCTTTTCTTTAAAATTAATAGCTAAGTTTAATTTCCTAACAAATAGATTTGTTTCAATTAAAGTATCAACTAAACTGAATTTCTTTCTAGGAACAAACATCAGGCCTTTAGAAAATAAAGAAAAATGCTCCTTAACCACTTCATGTTTACTATAATTATATATGTTAAAAGTATCAATCATGTAAACTACCCAGTGTCTAATTTTTATTGCTGATTAAACCAAGTCCCCTCTCTTTGTTCCCACTTCTGTGATTTTGAAACCTCTCCTGCCCTGAATCTATATAATTCTGGATGATATACCTGAATCCCCAATTCCTCTGACCATAAAAAATTACATTATCAATTCCGTGTTGGACATCCTTTCTATTATTTTTCTTGAATGTCTCTTTTCTTAAATTATTAAAACCCTTATTTTTCCTAAAATATTTACTCCAGGGATAAACCTGTTTACTACAATATTGCTCAAGTTGTCTGTTTATTTTTTTTTAGTTTTCTTTTGAAATATTTCAACAGATTATTTTATCCACAAGTGAAAATTGCTTCTTATAAACGTCCTCCCATTGCTTAAACATTAAATAATTTGTGATATCATAATTTTCTCCACTTCCCCAATTAAAGTACTTAATTTAAAATTATTGTGCTTAACAGTTTCTTGTATTTGAAACCAAAATTATCAAATAAAGCGGTAAATTCTTCACATAGAAAATCATTTAAATCTAACCCCAAGGGCATTTTAGAAAACATGACGCCTTGTGATACAATTTTAAGTTCAATACATCCAGCTAAATATGTACTGTACATCTGTACTTGCTTAATTTTAAAAAAGCTTCTTCGCCATTAATAAAATCATATCATTCAATGAGTCACAAATATAAAAATCCCTGTTATCCTCCTAGTAAACAGTCAAACCATTCGCTTTATTAAATTGAAACTCATTAGTAATAACATATTCAAAGTCTAAAGTCTCTGTCACAAATGCCACCTGGAAAACATTCCTTATGAAAAACTCCCCCATTCAAAGCAACTATCACAGCACCAGTCAGACCAACAGTACCTTTACTAGGCTGAGAGCCTGTTGCTGCCACATGTGTTCTTTTAGGAACTTTCCACTTGTATCTAGCTCCATATCATAAATATTCTTCTTTCTGAGGACTCCAAACTTCTTCTTTATCCAAATTCGAATCAATCCATGTACTAGATCCACTATTGCTTCCGCAACCTTGTTAGCGCTGCCTAAACAAACGCTAATGGAGTGCTTCCCATTCGGAGCAAGCACTGATGATGTCATCTGTTTCTGTGTCTGAAAGATGGTGTGATGTTATCTGTTTCTGAGTCTGAAAGATGGTGTGATGTCCTCTGTTTCTGCATCTGTATTCTGTCTTGGACCTGACAACAATTAGAAGATCCATTCACACATCTGCCTTGCTCTATAGTAAGTAAGTTACTAGGGAATAGATATGACATGGCTTAGTAGTAAATCACTTTGGCTATGGTGTGCAGGTTTCTGGGTTCGAGCCTTGTAAAGGCTGTTTAATTTTTTTTTAGGGAGGTTGGCATAATGGCTAAGGTATTTGCCTTATAAACCAAATGTGCAGGGTTTGATTCTTACATGGGGTAATTGGCTAGGCTTAGAATGGCCCACAAAGGCAGTTAGCCTAGTAACCTATGAACCTATATAGTCAGGAATATAGTGAAGTTTATTTTAGATATTTTCCTTTATTTATTTGAGACTGTCCTGCAATGTTGTTTTGAATATTTCCTGTGGGTTTGAACTGTGATGTCACTGTGAATATATATTTAGTATTGTCTTGTTCTTTTATTATTTATTATTAAATATATTTAAACTTTTCATTGTGGCTAATTTGTGTACAGATGTTTAAGTTTTGAGAGTACTTGCATATTTATTTGGTGACACTGTGGGCCACTCCTAATAGACTTGCTCTTGGTCAAACTACATTTGTATTAATAGTAACATTACAAAGTAAGATTGGGCACCCATTATTAAGGGCCTTAAAGTAGCACATAAGGAGCTGGCTGGTGGCACTGATAACTACCTTACAGTCTGGGCAAATGGGGGCATAACTAGTAAACTTGTGCCAGCCTTTCCCAGGTGTGTGTGTGTGTGTGTGTGTGTGTGTGTGTGTGTGTGTGTGTGTGTGTGTGTGTGTGTGTAAATCAAACCTCAAAGAGTGTGCATGTCAGCTACTTGGGCAGGATACGAACCACTGGTTGGACAGAGAGGGTGCTGGAGGTCTTGGCTTGGCCACTCGTCTGAGATCTCAACTCTATAGCTGTGCCAGCAGGAAGTCTTACTGGGGATCTGGAGATAGTGACAGTCTTTAGGGTTAGGGGTGGGTTAAGTGAGTTAAGGTTAGGGTGTGGGTTAGGTGAGTGTGCGATAATGACGGACCTTAGGGTTAGGGTTTGGGTTAAGGTTATAGATAGTTGTGTATGTAAGGTTTAGTGTGGGTTTGTAAGGATTTTGGTGTGCTTGTGTTGTGTGTGTGCTTTTTGGACAGGGGATTTGTTTTGTTTGTTGATTGTCGGGATTGTGGTGTGTCAGGCATGTGAGGTTTTGTGTTTGTGAACTTTCGGTTATGTGGTGTCGGTGATTTCGTTTTTTTGTTGTAGTGCGTCGGTGTTGTCAGGTAGACCCATAGATATATATATATATATATATATATATATATATATATATATATATATATATATGTGGAAAGGCACCATCTTTTGACTTAGCTTTTCTGCCTTGCTTCATAGTGTGCTCGCATAATCGTGCTGTTTCTTATAAGTCCCCTCAGCAAAAGTTACATCCTGTGTCTTGGCCAACCTCCAATCAACCCAAGGCTGTCTTGTTGCCCTGCACTGTGAGACCCTGCATCGGTGGAACACTAAAGTGCTTTCAGCTACACTAGCTCCCCTTAGCAAAAGTTACATCCTGTGTATTGGCCAACCTCTAATCAACCCAAGGCTGTCTCGTTGCCCTGCATTGTGAGACCCTGTGTCGGTGGAACACTAAAGTGCTTTCAGCTACACTAGTTCCCCTCAACAAAAGTTACATCCTGTGTCTTGGCCAACCTCTAATCAACCCAAGGCTGTCTCGTTGCCGTGCACTGTGAGACCTTGCGTTGGTGGAACACTAAAGTGCTTTCAGCTACACTAGTTCCCCTCAGCAAAAGTTACATCCTGTGTCTTGGCCATCCTCCAATCAACCCAAGGCTGTCTTGTTGCCCTGCACTGTGAGACCCTGTGTCAGTGGAACACTAAAGTGCTTTCAGCTACACGAGTGTATGTTAGAGTTTTATTTAATCTGTCCTCCAAACTGAAGACTGTTTCCCCTTTCACTGTACGCGTGCACACTACTGGTCTCCCGCCTACATTTCTCTCTTCCTATAGTATTCCTAGGTCAATTACTTAAAACTACTTTCTCTTGGAAAAAGTTTACCTATGTACCTGCAGCCCATACTTTTGTTTTTCCCTGCAGAAGTGGTGGTCCTTTTCACCACTCTGTACTAGATTAGTAGTATAACATTTGTAGTTAGGTAAATACTGCACCACACTGACCTGCAATAAACTTAGCTTGGTTTGCTGTTTTCTTTTTAGCAGCTGACTTAGTCCAGTTTTTCTGACTCTCAACCTTGCATTTACTTTGTGTCTATCCCTTCCCCCACCTTGAACCTGCACACCTCCCCACCCACTTCTGCTTAATTACAGAGGTATCAAAAAGCCTGATGTAGAAAGGCACCATCATACTCCTAAAGTTTTTGTACATTTAAGTGCATCTGGGTGTTTCCCTCCTTACTGCAAAGTTAAAGAATAACCTCCTGCTAACCTGAATACGCCCCTGAAGCTGACCCCTTGCCTGGCTTCATAAAGCTTGTACTCCTAAAGTTTTTGTACTTGTATGTAGCAAAATGCCTTTTTACTACCTTTCTGTAGCACCTATAACTGCTTGTTAACCCTCCGGTGTGAGATTTAGTAGCCAACTGCAGACCCAAAGCCACTTTCTCCCTCCACCCTTTTGTCCCCTCATCCTATATCTTATCCCTTTGGAATAGCTTCTTGCCTACCTCCCCCAGCTGCTATTACTCCCCTGACCACTAGGTGGCAGTCTTTACCTACACTATATTCTAACATTAAAACTAACTATCCCTCAGGTCCTACACCCATTCTTTGGCATTTCAGTACAATTCTAATCCCCCTCTCTGCACATGAGAACCTCACTCTCACTTTACTAAATCATCTACACATATCTGATAAGCTTATATACTCTGCTCCCCAGTTTTCCCTTTAGTTACTTCTGTATTATGCCAAACACGATAGACAGCTGATTGTCTTTTGGCTGAACTTACCTTACTGCTCTTGCCTGCTCCATTCACCCTGTGGGCTCACTCTGCTCCCCTACCCTACCCCCAATCCCCACCCACCCCAGGGGACATATCCTTATACTGTTAGAAGCCACACCCCCACCCCACATCAACCAATAGCTCAACATATCCCATTACATACTCAACCATCTGTTACGAATTTACTCACACCTTCCACTATCTATACTTTCCTCATTAAACAAAAGCGCCTCATGTTTGCCCTTCTATAACCCCTTATTTTCTCATTACTTATGTTCCCACATTCTCATTATGTCAACCCCTGGCTTACTAAAACTCTCTAATTTCCTCCACTTGCCCATAATTCTTTCCACTCTGCTTCTATCTCATAGCCACACAGGCTATGAATTCCTAAGCTCCTTTCAATTTCAGCACTCCTTTAAACAAACTTCCCCTTTCTATCAGCCTCACAAACCCACAGTAACATTACATCATCACCAGCCTACCTTCTCCCACAGTTTCACAGATTAAACCATATTTAGTATTTCCAAACCAGAAAAATAGACCCTATTTTATGTAAACTAGCAAAACTTCCACACAATCCTCAGTACTTACTACTACACAGCGACATTCACCCAAACCCAGGGCCTGGTAATACCTTCCCTGACTCCCATTCTTCCTTCACCTCTATTTCCCATACCCCGTCTTCTTCCTCAAACTCTCTTCTCATTGCCCACCTCAATATTTGTAGTTTAAATAACAAAATTACCCAACTTCATGCCCTACTAGACTTACATTCCTTTGGCATCCGATGTCTCACAGATACCTGGCTCTAACCAGTTACTAAAGACAATGATATCATCCCTCCAGGTTATAACATCCTTAGAATTGACCATCCTAACAAAAAGGGTGGGGGGTTAGCGATATTGTTTAAATCTGAACTACAGGTAACCTCACTAAACACTCAACCTCCCTCACCTAGCAATGCTGAAATCTTAATATCTAAGCTCCAAATTAATGCTAATAAATCTATATACATCATTTGCTCTTACATGCTCCCAGGCAACAACATAAGTACTCTTGAAAATATCCTTAACTGGCTTTCCACATCATTCCCACAAGAAACCATTCTACTTGGAGACTTTAATATTGACTGGAACTGTTGTATTTCTGATAAACCTACATCTCACATTAATCTGTATGGCTTCTATCAAACTATCACCAACCCTACCAGAACCCGTAAACCCAGCAACAAACAAACTATCTTAGACTGGATACTAGTCAACCATAACCCCCAATCTTACAAAATAGGCATACTTTCTGATGATATTAGTGACCACTCTCTTACCTTTATAACTAAACAAAAGATTACCATTCCCACTTAAATAAACTTTAGAACCACCCAGAAAAAAAGAACCTGAACCTAGGTAACTTTCGAGCAGAGCTAAAAGCCTGCAATTGGTCACCCCTAAAATATCTACCTTTCAATGAAGGAGTCTCTTTTTTAACAATATATTCCTAAAAATCCTTGAGCACCATGCCCCCTCCCATACTATTAAAATTAGGAACAAACCTGCTCCTGGCTCTCAAATGAGACAAGGTAAAAAATGAGACTGAGAAATAAAATCTGGAATATATGGAGAAGTGCCAAAGACCCTATTGATCATTTAAACTTTAGACAGCCCAGGAATGCCACTAAAAAAGTAATATTCCTCGATAAAAAAACTATTAACTTAAATTCCAACAAACCCAATATCTAAACCCACAAAAATTCTGGTCAGGATTAAATAAATTACTCCATCCTGGACAAGCCAAAACACCTACCCCCTCTAACTTGACTCATAATTCTCCCAACCAAATTGCTGATATTTTTAACAATTTTTTTCAGAAACTGTTCAATCTTTAGCAAATACCTTACCACCTGTTACCACCACTGACTCATCCATGCCAACCTCTGACTCATCCTTGCCAACCACCCTACCCCAAGTATTACAACTGCAGCCTGTCCCAACATCTGTCATACACTCCCTACTTCTTAAGCTTAAACCATGCACTCCCTCAGCTGACCTCCTCCCAGATGAATACCTTCAAATGGCAGCTGGAGTGCTTGCCTACCCTGTTTCCATCTTAATTAACAGAACCATTACAGAAAGTTCCATCCCATCCCTCTGGAAAGTCTCATATATTATCCTACTGCATAAGGGTGGGAACTCAAATGAACTCTCAAACTTCCACCCCATAGCCCTACTTTCCCCCTTAGCAAAAATGATGGAGAGATGTATTCACAGTCAACTACTTGATCATCTCTTCCAAAACAACCTGCTAGCATGGTTATAGGCCTTTCCATAGTACTACAACTGCATTAATAAAAATCGTAACAACAGCTTACTGTCCTCAGCCCTCTTTATTGATCTCTCAAAAGCATTTGATATGGTTAATCATCAATTACTGTTAAACTCACTCAAACCACTTTCACTAGATACCCAGACAGTTAACTGGTTCAAGTCTTATCTAGGAAATAGACAACAAGCAGTTCTCTGGGAAAATAAACTATCTACTCTTCTCTCTATAACTCTTGGAGTTGCACAAGGCTCTATTCTGGGACACCTCCTCTTCACTATTTTCATAAATGATCTGAAAATCTCACTTCCACAAACCACCTGCATACAATATGCTGATGACTCGACATTAATATGTTTAGGCTCCTCGCCTGCTGGACTTCATTTGGGTACCCAAGCAGTATGTACCTTAGTTGAAAACTGGTTCCATCAATGCTGTCTCCTCCTTAACCGCAAAAAAAACCTAAATTGGTACTATTCTCTCCCACTCAGAAGTTTCCTGCTATCAACTTCACAATTACATGTAATAATGGTACTGTAATAACTCCGAACACAACCACCGAAATATTAGGTGTAATAATTGATCATAATCTAAACTTCGACACACATATTAACCTAACCATTAAATCAGTTATATTTTAAAACAGCTCTTGCTTCTACCCCACTTTTCAAGAAGCAATTAAGAATCTTCCTTAAAGCCCAATGGCTTTGCCCATGCACAAATCCTGACTGACACTTTCTCCACCAGCAGGACTATTCTTTACTATCTATCTTTAACATATTTATATATATATTTATTATATATATAAGTTGCCACAAAATACAGCTGGAAACCTGTCAAAAAAGGGACAACTTTTTAATATTAACACTGTTAACTTGAGAATCTAACAAAATAAGAGCATCTACATGCATTTCTGAAATAAAAGTAATCTATAACTCCGATCATTACAGTCATATATAATTGTAAACTCTCCACGTTTTCTTCCAAAATTGCCATTTTGAGGAGGGATTATTAGGGGAGAACAACATTTTGAGCCAAAATTGGGGACAATTGAGAGGTTTGGATATTCCTAATGCTACAAAGCGATTTGCATGTACCTCTCAAGCTCTTAAAGGAAAACAATGGGATATTAAATCTAATTGCTCTATCTGCTGTTTCCTTAAGTCCCCCTTATGTGCTACAGGCAAAAAAAAAAAAAAACTACAGCTTTAAAATAAAGTGATCAAAACAGTTTTAAATCTGAGCTTCCTAAATCTCCGTACTATATGAGTTTCCGTTTTCTAACCCAAAATAAAAATGTCTACTTGTCTCTTAAATAATGATGTCACATCTGCCACAGCTCCTCAAGTCAATCCCTGGAGGTTTCCACCCCCAAAGTGACGTAAACTCTGCCTTATTTCCATGCTGCATTGAAGCTCCTGTGATCCTCCCACATTGTGATGCCATTGCTGCCTTGGCCAGCCCACTATTACCCTAATAAAACGTAGCTGCTGTGTGGAACTTCTTTTTGAGCGAAGTGACTGCTGTCGGCTCCATTTTCTGTGAAGGACTCGCTGGAAGCTTTTTCTCAAGCGTTGGAAAACTTCAGTAATTAAGGTAAGTTATAAATGTAATTTTAAATGTCCATGTGTCCCTAGCATTGATATTTGCCGTTATGCGCACATTAGTCGACTTAATGCTCAGAAGTGTGGCACTCTTTGTTTAATTTTTAGTAATGTCGATTCTTTAGTTTATTATTTATGTACTTGTGATGTTTATTTATATTTGTGTGCTCTGTTTGTTTTTTTTGGTGTAATTGGCGTCCTTATTATTATTATTATCATCGAGTCGGAAGGTAGGGGCATGCTCAAATTAATATTTTATTTGTTGTTTGTAAGTTGTACGCTGAAACCCACGTTGTCTAAAGTCCGCGTGAATGGTATCTGTTGGTTGCTTTGTTCGATCGGCGCCTTTTGCGAATTTACTGTTTGGCTGTTGGCTGTCTATGATTGTTCTGTAGTGATGAAGTTTTTTTTTTTTTTTTTATTTTCCTGGTTAATGGTCGAGTTTTGTTCGGTTTTTCGTGGTCAATGTTCGGTTTTTCCTGGTTAATGGTCGCCACAGCGCAACTCCGGTTAACAGCCTCTTGTGTATTATTATTTTTTTTTTACTGTTTTAAAAGTGTATTCTTTTGCTTGTTTTTTGGCTTACCAGCATGCCGCACAAGCTTCAGAAAAGGCACACTTCATTCACGCATCCCACCACGCAGTAGAAGCTTCTCTCGCTGAGAATCAAACGCGACAACGCTACCGCAGCCTAAGTGTGTGTAAGCAAGGGTGCAAGTGTGTGTGTAAGCAAGGGTGCAAGTGTGTGTGTAAGCAAGGGTGCAAGTGTGTGTGTGTGTGTAAGCAAGGGTGCAAGTGTGTGTGTCTGTAAGCAAGGGTGCAAGTGTGTGTGTCTGTAAGCAAGGGTGCAAGTGTGTGTGTCGGTAAGCAAGGGTGCAAGTGTGTGTGTCGGTAAGCAAGGGTGCAAGTGTGTGTGTGTGTGTGTGTGTGTGTGTGTGTGTGTGTAAGCAAGGGTGCAAGTGTGTGTGTGTAAGCAAGGGTGCAAGTGTGTGTGTGTGTGTGTGTGTGTGTAAGCAAGGGTGCAAGTGTGTGTGTGTGTGTGTGTAAGCAAGGGTGCAAGTGTGTAAGCAAGGGTGTGTGTGTAAGCAAGGGTGCAAGTGTGTGTGTGTGTGTGTGTGTGTAAGCAAGGGTGCAAGTGTGTGTGTGTGTGTGTGTGTGTAAGCAAGGGTGCAAGTGTGTGTGTGTGTAAGCAAGGGTGCAAGTGTGTGTGTGTAAGCAAGGGGGCAAGTACAAGTGTTGGCTGTTGCACTGTTAATTATTTACCACACACTGCCCACTAAAAATACAAAACATGTTTTAAAATGTCCCACAATATTTACTAATGTGGGGAATTATTTCTTTCTTGTGTGTAAGCAAGGGTGCAAGTGTGTGTGTGTGTGTGTGTGTAAGCAAGGGTGCAAGTGTGTGTGTGTGTGTGTGTAAGCAAGGGTGCAAGTGTGTGTGTGTGTGTGTGTGTGTAAGCAAGGGTTCAAGTGTGTGTGTGTGTGTGTAAGCAAGGGTGCAAGTGTGTGTGTGTGTAAGCAAGGGTGCAAGTGTGTGTGTGTAAGCAAGGGTGCAAGTGTGTGTGTGTAAGCAAGGGTGCAAGTGTGTGTGTGTTTGTGTGTGTGTAAGCAAGGGGGCAAGTGTGTGTGTGTGTATGTGTAAGCAAGGGGGCAAGTGTGTGTGTGTAAGCAAGGGGGCAAGTACAAGTGTTGGCTGTTGCACTGTTAATTATTTACCACACACTGCCCACTAAAAATACAAAACATGTTTTAAAATGTCCCACAATATTTATTAATGTGGGGAATTATTTCTTAAATATGAATTAACCTCTAGGTTCACTTTTATGTTCATTTTTATTCTTATTCTGGTTTTAGATACAATTATGTACTATGGATGTTTCTTCATGGTTTATCTTTAAGCTTTTGGCATAGGACGTGACTATATTTGTAATTTGGCGGTATTTGAAAATTCAGTTCTGAGGAAGCTACAGCTGCGTCTGTAGCGAAAACGCTTTTTGTTTTTTATTAAAAATTGCGTTCAAACCATCATAGCTTTTTACTTGGATTCACTTGGATTTCGTTCCTATCCTTCAGGGTACTTCAACAATCTTGTGGACTGTCTCTGATTTCTGGAGGTTGGGAGCAACCATTTTTGGACTTTTTCAGTTTGTTTTCGTTCTAGTTTGTCTTCATAGCTAAGGTAAGTTCATGTTTAATTTTATAGTTTGTGCCCCTAGTGCTGATATTTTGTTCATTTTTTTAGTGAATATAATGCTTATAAGTGTGTAGGGCTAAAGTAGTATTATTGCTGCATAGTCAATAGTTTATTTATCTAATTTTGCTCCATTCGGTTTTGTTTTACAGTCGACGTCTGTATTTTAGTTTTGGAAGCTAGGGGTATGCTAAAATTATGTATTTTTGTTTATGTTATAGCTAAGTTTTGGTAATGAATGCTATAGCCACGTTGTTTTCAATTGCGCGTTGTATGTGGCTTTTTACGATTGGCGCGTGTTACTTTAATGTATTGAAGGGCTGTCTAATCTGTAATGCAGAAGTTCGCTTTGTGTTTTTTCGCTTGGGTATTTAAAGGTTAGAGGCATAGATTATAACACTTTATTAGAAAATCATGATTTTAATTGACAGTTGGAATTAAATACCATAGTTTTCCAAGTTTAAATCATTCTGTTTCTGTCAGAAATGTTTTAAAATTCTTGGCATAAGCCACAAGATTGCAGTATGTGGATGCATTATATTAAAAGTGTTTTTCAACTGGTTGTATATAGTTAGGTGTTAATGCAACATGTTTCCTTGGTTTGCAGCTTAACTTGGAAGATTTAATTGTTTTTCTGAGGAATTATCATGTTAGAAAGGTGAAAAAAGTGCTCTTGATTTCAGAACTTGTTGCCCATACATTCTGTTGTGGCCAGCTTTTTTAGTTGGTTATTTCTCAGCTTGTTGATGCACAGCTTTTGGCATTTTTGTTTGATGTTACCGTGAAGTTTGCATGTTGCAGTCTAAGTATACAGATGCTTCCTGGACTACAGTGAGCTTTAAAATGTATCTTCATGAAGGCTGAAACCGAATTAAAAGTAAAAAATATGATTAGTGTTATGAGGAGACAGAAGGGATGTAGTGCTAGGAAGGGTAACAGAAGTCTTTAGCACATCAGTATATGACATACCCAGCAGAAGACATTGACATAAAGCCTACCGCATTTATGTGACTATGCACTCAAACATTATGAATTTGTCACATCTTCATTGTTCTGTTGATACTTTCTACATTTTTACTGTTTCCCTGGTATCCAATTCTACCATATAATATCTAAGAATAAAAGAAAAGCACAGATCAGCAAGCGTGCTAGACAGATCACAAGGGTGCTAGTGTTTGTGACTGCAAGCAAGGGTGCTAGTGTGTGTGTGACTGCAAGCAAGGGGGCTAGTGTGTGTGTGACTGCAAGCAAGGGGGCTAGTGTGTATGGGTGAGTGACTGCAAGCAAGGGGGCTAGTGTGTATGTGTGAGTGACTGCAAGCAAGGGGGCTAGTGTGTGTGTTTGAGTGACTGCAAGCAAGGGGGCTAGTGTGTGTGTGTGTGACTGCAAGCAAGGGGGCTAGTGTGTATGCGTGAGTGACTGCAAGCGAGGGGGCTAGTGTGTATGCGTGAGTGACTGCAAGCGAGGGGCTAGTGTGTATGTGAGTGACTGCAAGCGAGGGGCTAGTGTGTATCGTGAGTGACTGCAAGCGAGGGGCTAGTGTGTATCGTGAGTGACTGCAAGCGAGGGCTAGTGTGTCGTGAGTGACTGCAAGGGGGGCTAGTGTGTATCGTGAGTGACTGCAAGCGAGGGGCTAGTGTGTATCGTGAGTGACTGCAAGCGAGGGGCTAGTGTGTATGCGTGAGTGACTGCAAGCGAGGGGCTAGTGTGTCGTGAGTGACTGCAAGCAAGGGGGTTAGTGTGTATGCGTGAGTGACTGCAAGCAAGGGGGCTAGTGTGCGTGTATGTGTGACTGCAAGCAAGGGGGCTTGTGTGCGTGTATGTGTGTGACTGCAAGCAAGGGGGCTTGTGTGCGTGTATGTGTGTGACTGCAAGCAAGGGGGCCAGTGTGCGTGTATGTGTGACTGCAAGCAAGGGGGCTAGTGTGTATGTGTGTGTGTGTGTGTGTGTGTGTGTGTGTGTGAGTGACTGCAAGCAAGGGGGCTAGTGTGTCTGTGAGTGACTATATGTAATGGACATAGGAAAGCAAACTGAAAGGACATTCCTACAAGAGTGAACCATTTTTTTCCAGTGGTTCAGAGTTTAGCCACTCTGACTTGTGGCTTTAACATATGGGTTACTGATTCTTACATGAAATTCATTTGTATTGTGAATGGTTTTAGGTTTGTTCAAGTTTTTGCCTCTGTACCGGCCATAAGTGAGCATATCCTAGTCTTATGGTCTGAAAACCACGGAGGCCACTTTGCATTTCAGCTTCCATGTACTGACCTCCTCAGAGCTGAGCTGGTGGAGTTCGGCAGCATGAATAAGGTTAATATCAGAGCACTTTGCTGCCATGTTCTGGGCCTGTGAATCCTACTGTACTTCATAAATGATGTGCCAGACCAGTTATTATATGGAAGAAGCTTCTGCTCTCAGCCTTTTCATCCAAACACATGAATGCAAAGTCATTCAGAGAGAGAAGAGAGATAGTGATAAGACTTATTTTCATTAAACCAAGACTGAAATGGAAGTGGTTCAAAATTTAAGATGATAAACTTCAACTGGATAAATGTTTTGCCTGTTTCCAGTCCAAGGTATCCTGAAAAAGGAAGCATTTTATCTATGCAGATTTCAGCTGCACCTAACTGGCCATGCTTTTCTGGGTAGTGGATAATTTGTGCAGTCCAGGCTGCCTAGATGATGGAAATTTTGTTTCATCTCCTACGTGAGCAGGGTACTTAGTTTTCAAGGACAAAATTGCTTCCATTGGGCGAATTCACATCCTAGGGTGCCAAAGGGCAGTGTGATCTCATTCCACAAGTATCCTGACAAATGTTGATGTGAGTTTTGAATGACAAGTTGCTCAGAATTCATGCCTTTACTATTATATATGTACTGCAATTCATTTACATTTGTCATTGCTAATCAGGTGGCTGAGATTATGAAAACTGCTGCATCTTTACAGTGCAGTCTGGTCATTAAGTATGTCACTGACTTTTGTGGCTTTTGTCACCATCTTCAAAACACTTTTTCTCTCCTTTCCTCCGCTTCACTTCAGATCCCAAGGTCATTTTTATTGTTTCTTATAGCCTGTACTCCAAATGGTTTAAATATGTTTAATATTTTACATATGTCTGAATTCAGTGAAACAAGTCTTACTTTTTGGTTATCAATTAATGGATTGTGAGAAAATACATGCAATGGATTGTATTATGGTTAAATGTAATATAAGGAAAAGTGGTTGGACATGCATTCATTAATTCAATATTAATTAACTTCTGTCAGCTTTTTCTGGTTAGAGGTTGCCACAGCGGATCACCTGTCCGCTTATGATTGGCAGTAGAGTATTTTACATTGTCGAGTTGCCAGCATGATGCCCAGCCCACAGAAGGCATAAACTCACACCTAGGGCCAGTTAGTGCCCAATCCACCTACAGCATGTCTTTGGGATGTGGGAGGAAACCGCAGCAACTGGAGGAAACCCACGTGACCACAATGAAGACATGCAGACACCGCACAGAAGGCACCCCAGCAGAGGATTGAACCAGAGAACCTCTTGCTGTGAGGCGTCAATGCTAACCGCTGCACCACCATTAACTAATTATCGGAAATTGACACATCTAAAATTTCTAAAATACTAAAACTTTAAAGATCATTTTTGGGACTATTATAGATTGATTAATAATGAATTACCATCTGATGAAGATAAATAGTTATTACTAATAATCTCTAAATAGACTATTCTTTCAAAAGATTTAAAGAATATTGCAATCTTTGTTTCTTTAATGGAATTTTGGACAATCCACTCAAGAACAGATGGAATTGCTTCATGTTATAACTCTTGGTTAAAAGTTAAAGAAGCATTATAGAAGATTGAAGACAACATGGCTTAGCATTAAGGAAGATTGAAAACAATTGGTTGAGAAGGTGGCCTAATGGTTAGGGTGTTTGTCTTAAAAAAACACAAGGTGCAGGGCTTGAGTCTCACAAGGGGTACTTTGCCAGGCTTAAAATGGCTCGTAAGGGCACTTAGCTTAGTACTAATCTATAAACATCCTGCATGTTCTGTAAGGCATTTATCCATTCACTTTAAAAGTACAGACGTTCTTTCAGCTGCATAGATTTTATCTTTCTATGCCTGATTAATCTTGGCCAGAGTTATATATAATTGTGGTAATTTTATTATACCTCAATTTAAGTTTCTGATAAAGATTATTGCAATAATGTTTGCATTCTATATTTCTGGTTTATATTGTGAGTATGTGGGGATGACACCCTTACCAATTTCAAGGCTACCTTGGCAGAGGGTCCTATCATTTATTGATGGAAAATACAATCTGCAGATATAATTGTATAGGTATATATGTGCTGAAGCACTTGTACTTCATTTAAATAGTCATGCTTCAGCTATGCTAGTGCTCAGGATAATTTAATATGGAAGCAGGCAATGTAAAAATTTGCCTCATTGGAAATTAATACGATATTGCTGTTTTTAACCTTATGCAGGTCCTTTGAGTAGCAGCCATAAGTGGCATCTATTGTGCAAAATTGATCAAATACAATTGGATTGCATGAGCTGTTAAGTGACTATTTTTTATTTATTAAGCAGTTAAGTCTGTTGGCTTCTAAGGTCCCAAACAGAAAGGATACCCCCTTCTACATGTGTAAGAGCTTCTCATTGTGTCCTTTGGGGAACATGTACCTCATATTGAATAAATGAAGCATTTCATAATGCTTCATTGTACTTTACAGGCAAAGGGCATTGAATCTGGAGCATCTTGCACTATCATCTCTGGGTAAACAATCCTTCAGTAGGATTTAAGACGCTTCTCCTTTCCATCAAAGTTTTTAGAAGCCTGTTCTGTGCATCAAACTTTTTAGAACCATTATGAATGTCTGTTTCATCTTTATTTTGGTCTTTTGTTTGGGTTGTGTCAGAAAAATTAAATATGCATAATCCACCTACCGCCAGCAGTCTTAAAATAAATATACTATTTGTTTTTAAATGTGGATGCCTTTGTTTTATTTTATTTCCGAAATAATAATTGGGTTTTTCTCCATGTAAACTTGACTGTCTAAATTATAATATTCCTCTTGTTACACTCTTCTCCTCCACTTTTTCTCTTTCTTTTTATTTCTCCTTCTGTCGGTACTTTCCTTTACTGACTGCTCCCACTCCTCCATGCTCTATACATAACTGCTGCTTACATATCTATTTTTGTAACTTTCTTCTGTAATGCTTCTAATTTTGTGAAGTTTTCCTTCTTCCCTTGCTGTTTTCTCTCTTAGGCTTTGACTCACTTGATTAATATTTTGCCATGTGTATTCATACTTTATGTATAATTTGAATTTTTCTCTAAACTTTAGTTTACCTTAGGTGTGTATATTGTGGTGACTTTTGTATTGTTTTGGTTCTCGGTTTGTGGGCCTTTCTCCCAGGGATCCGCTGAAAATTGGCTAACACCCAGTTGGGATATTCTGGTCAACAAAAGTAAGTAAATGACTACTGGCCCAAAATGGGGATGTCAGACAAGGAGCCTCAATCCTCACCACTGACACTGCAGGGGGGCATTCACTTGGAACAAAAAATGGATACCCCCAGTATTTCCAGATGCATCTCTCTGCATCAATTGCAATTTCCCTTAAGAGCACGCAGGGAAGAGTCAGTCTGGTGGCTGGATAGCCAAGCCCGCCGACTCTCTCTGTGGAACAAGTGCTTCGTGTCCCTGCTCCAATCAACACACACAGCCTTGCTACGATCTGCTGCAGCCCCTGGAAGTCATAAAGCAATTTCAAACCTCCACCCTTCCAGAGTAGCAAATAGTTCACCCCCCCATGACAATGCAGGAAGATTCCTAGTACAGACTTGTTGTCTCACGCTCCATTGAGAACTGTAAGATAAAATCTTTACAGCCTAAGCCAGGTAATTTTAATTTCAAACTATTTTCAAAGTTTAAGTGACTTCTTCTCTTCCAATATCCTTTGTTAAAACATATACATTTCAACAGATACAGTAATGCATGTATATTTATTTTTCTGTCCAGCAGGGCACACCGTTGTTACATTTTTAACAAACAGCTTTGAAAGTACATTTTCAACACAAGCAGCTGTACAAATCAGTTTGATATATGAATGACATATAATTCTTTACAAAATTCCAGCTAGCTGTGCTGGCATCTTACATATCCACTGCCCTACTTCTCCTGGCATAGCTGGCAGTACCCCGCATCGTCCCAATGTTATTGGCCCATACTCTATTAGAAATTGTATTGAAATTGCTTTATTCTGTTATGACATAATTGCTGACTGCATAGTGTAGCTGGCTTTATATAAACTCTTTTTTTTTTTTTTTTTTTTTTTTTTTTGAAATGTAAAGATCTTGGTCAAATTGTTGCACAGCTGCCTGGATAGTTGACCCTTGGAACTGAACAAAATAAGCAGTGTTTAGAGGGTAGTAGTTCATATTTGGTTTCAGATGTGCTGGTTTGCTAGCTGGTCTTACTAAGCCTGTATGTGGTAGTAAGTTTGCTTACTGAAACATGCAACTATCATGTATTTTTTTCATGGGTGATCCTGAAGTTGCAAAATAGATTTGTACAGCTCAAGCCGACAGTAAGCGTATAGGACTACAACGTGCAAACGAGTTGCTAATACAAATTGCACACCATGTTAAAGTGATTAATTTCTGTTTGCTACATAAAAAAATGGTATTGAAGGAAATAAAGTGAATGTTTGGTAGGCTTTGAGATGAGCTGTTCATTACATAAGAAGGCAGCCAGGATGCATCTTTCTCAGTATTTATCTTTTTTGATCTGATCTCCGTAACCTGCAAAAGGAGCTGAAGCACAGCAGACTGCAGCAGCTAAGAGTATACTCCTAGTATATTGTGTAGCTTGCTAGGATGTGTTGATTGGATTTTTAAAACTGTTTTCAGTGAATTGATTACTGTCCACATTAAGTGAGCTGACCAAGGAGTGCTGGGCGGTCAAAATATTTTAGTCCCACTGCAAGCTATGGCACTTTAGCCAGTCAGTGCTTCTATGTTTGCAAGAATTGTGCTTCACTGCAAATTGTTTGCAATTCTAATCAACATACTTTTTGTTTTGACACATCTTTGGTTTAACCATGCCATAGAGTGCTAGAACTGGCTTCATAGCAGTGATGGAGTTTACAAGGGGATACCTTTCATTTACTTGTTTCTTCATTCTCCACTAACTGCAACTAACTTGCAAGGGGGCAAGTGTGTGTGTGTGACTGCAAGCAAGGGGGCTAGTTTGTGTGTGTGTGTGTGACTACAAGCAAGGGGGCTAGTTTGTGTGTGTGTGACTGCAAGCAAGGGGGCGAGTGTGTGATAAGCAAGGGGGCAAGTGTGTGTGGTAAGCAAAGGGGCAAGTTTGTGTGTGTGGTAAGCAAAGGGGCAAGTGTATTCTGAGCTGATGTCATGTTTGCTTTTCATTTTTTACTGTGGTCACGTTTTACCCATTAAGCAAGTAGATAGTTGTTTTCAGCCAGCAGATTTGTTTTGGATAACCGACATTTCTACAAGTGGGGGGGGTATCACAGCGATTGCTAGTTGCAGCACGTTGCTTGGCTATGTTACTTGGTAGTTTAATAAATATGAATATAAATTATAATTAGAACTGTAGTCCAAGGAGAAGTGGTTTGCATTTACTGCTGCTTGTTTTACTCGACTTGAGTTTGACTAGACTTGTGATGGAAATGTTCTGAATTGGGTAGTACTGTCTTTATGGGTGCATGCATTTAGTTTCACTGTTTTCTGGAATATTTTAATCCAATTAAAACACCCAATCAAACTTTACTGCATTGTACAAGCAATATAATTAATGTGTGTGTGTGTGTGTGTGTGTGTATCTGTGTGTCTGACTTCAAGCAAGGGGGCAAGTGTGTGTGACTGCTAGGAATGGGGCAAGTGTGGGCAAGTGTGTGTGACTGCTAACAAGGGGGCATGTGTGTGACTGCTAGGAATGGGGCAAGTGTGTGTGCTTGTCTGTGTGACTGCAGGCAAGGGGGCAAGTGTGCGTGTCTGTGACTGCAGCCAAGGGGGCAAGTGTGTGTGTGTGTGTGACTGCAGCCAAGGGGGCAAGTGTGTGTGTGTGTGACTGCAGCCAAGGGGGCAAGTGTGTGTGTGTGTGTGTGTGTGTGTGTGTGTGTGTGTGTGTGTGTGACTGCAGCCAAGGGGGCAAGTGTGTGTGTGACTGCAGCCAAGGGGGCAAGTGTGTGTGTGTGACTGCAGCCAAGGGGGCAAGTGTGTGTGTGTGACTGCAGCCAAGGGGCAAGTGTGTGTGTGTGTGTGTGACTGCAGCCAAGGGGGCAAGTGTGTGTGTGTGTGTGTGACTGCAGCCAAGGGGGCAAGTGTGTGTGTGTGTGTGTGACTGCAGCCAAGGGGGCAAGTGTGTGTGTGTGTGTGTGTGACTGCAGCCAAGGGGCAAGTGTGTGTGTGTGTGTGTGACTGCAGCCAAGGGGGCAAGTGTGTGTGTGTGTGTGACTGCAGCCAAGGGGGCAAGTGTGTGTGTGACTGCAGCCAAGGGGGCAAGTGTGTGTGTGACTGCAGCCAAGGGGGCAAGTGTGTGTGTGTATGTGTGACTGCAACCATTTTTTAATTGTGAATGTTTTCATTTAAAGTCAAATGTCGTAAAATGTCTGTTTCCAGATAGAAATCAGTACTGTTAAAGAAATGAAAGTTACAGAATATTTAACAATACAAGAAATGTTATAAGCTAAGTGCAGTCGTACCTATACTTCATACTGTAAGTTTATGATCACAGATAGCACAAGTTTGTGTATTTTAATTTTATAACTGGGATGGAACACTGGTATTTTTAGACCGTTTACGTATTTAGTCCGGGCGCTTGGTTAAAATGTTCCAAATATAGAACTGGAAATATACAGTATAATAGCAAAATAATAAGAGCATTATAGCTAGTATAGAGTACAAATTCGACCTTAAAACAAATTTTAGAGATTGAGTAGAGAGAGGTGAAGATATAGAATTACCGGTAGGAAGAATAAAGAGTTGCTAAGTACATGGGCAGAGAATTCTGCAATGTGTCAGTTTTTAGTGAAAGCCATTTTGAAATATTGTGAAGTTTTATTAAATGATTATTTATCATCTCGGTATTCAGTACCTAGTATTGTGTATAATATTGGTTATTTTGTATTTAGACATTTAGTAATTAAACAATATACTAGATGTGATGGTGTGCTGAAATGTGCCTTGTACTGTATTTTTAAGTGTTGCACAAACATGGTATCACTTCCATTGTTCCAAATGTTGAGTCACCATTTCGCCTGTACTTTGTGCAATTATGGCCTTGCTATTGGCATGTTTACATGTTGCACTGGATATTGCTGGTTGCTGGTGAATTGTGATTATATTGGATAGTTTTGCTTGGTATACATGTAGTTTCTTTATTTAGCAGTAGGATAATATTTAACATTAATAAGTTTTATATGTATCAGTTGTCATAATTTGCTTTAATGATGCTTGAATTCTGTTTGGGGTAATAAATATGTTCATAGGTTCCTAATAGGCAATCTGCCCTAGGTCATTTAGAAGACTAGCCAGAATGTGTTTGGCTGTCGCCACCCATTTTAAATGTATTTTGCTATGCCCTTTTTTCGAGGTTAGTATACTGTGCCTCTGTCTAACACTGACAGAAGTGATACCCGGGGTAAACCTATGATCTCCCATCCACTCATCAAGATTCCTCTTGAAGAGTCAATGAGGGACTCTGCCTAACCTGGACTGGGATTTTATTCCATATTGAAGGGAGCCTCTGGGTTATGAATCTGTCCCTCCAGCATGTCCTATATTTCAGTGCTGAGGTTCAAGTCTCTCGAGCACGTAGCTCAATGGGATTTTGATTTTCTGAGGTGCAGCATGCTCATTAATTCCGGGTTGGACATGGCTTTATACGTCAGACACAGATCACCTCTGAACAGGCGGTATGCCACTGAGTTGAGCTGGAGTTTCTTTAACCGGGCAGCATATGGCATCTGTTTGAGCCCTTTGATCCTCTTGGTGCGGTACTTTTAGGGTCTTTGCAGTTGCTGCAGGTGTCTGGTAAGATACATTCCAAAAGGGGCATTGTACTCAATTATAGGCCTGATGAGGGATGAGTAAAGAGTCACGATGACCTCCCCTGATCTAGATGTGAATCCTTTCATGATTAGGTGGGCTATATTAAATGTTTTTCTAACCACTATGACCACGTGGTTGTCAAATGAGAGAGTGCTATCAACTTGGGTCCCCAGGTCCCTAATTACTTCTGTACTTAATGGATTGCCACCTATGTGGTAATTTGTGGGCACTTAGTTTTTGCCAAAGGGGATGACTATACACTTTTTTTGGCATTCAGCTTGAGGCCATGGCTCTGGCACCAGATGTCTGTTTCTATGAGGCCCTTTTGCAGGATGCTTGTGTCAGCTGGAGAGTCTATTATGGCGCCCAGTTTGCAGTCATCTGCGAACTTGGTCAGCCACAGTTCTTCCGTGTTGGCCTGTACCTCTGAGAAATATATACCGAACAAGAGAGGTCCCAGGACTGAGCCTTGTGGGACACCACTTGTAACTGGTTTGGAGTCTGACATTGCTCCAGCAATTCTAACCATGTGGGTTCTGTCCTTGAGTCAGTTTGAAATCCATCTACTCACATAGGGGTTTATTTAAGCTGGTGAGCTTATCTATAATGCCCGAGTGGGGGTATTGTATCGAAGGCTTTTGCGAGGTCCAGGTAGGCTGTGTGGACCACCTTCCCCTCGTCAATGGCCTTGGTGACTGTTTCAAAGAAATCAAGCCAGGTTTAAGAGGCAGGATCTGCCCTTAACAAAGCCGAACTGGGTAGGATCCAGTGTCTGTAGGTCCCCAATATCTTTGAGGTCCGTGATGATCCTTTCCATAGCTTTGCAGACCAAGCTAGTCAGGCTTATGGGGCAATAGTTTCCAGGATCCGTTGAGGCACCACCTTTATGGAGAGGGACCACTGTCACTGTACGCCACTCTTTGGGCACATCCTGTAATAAGGCTGAGATTGAACAGTAGTTTTATATTTGGGTTTAGTTCTTGGAGTTCATGTAGGATGCAACCCGGGACACCGTCTGGTCCCATTGATGCTGTGTTCTTTGCTTTGGAGAGGGCGGCTCTTACCTGAGCATCTGAGATGTCAGGGGGCCAGCACTCTGCTGGGATAGATATTTGCCCTTTGGGTGGGTAGGGGGGGAGAAGTTTGCACTGAACATGTCAGCTAGGATGTTGGCAATGTCTGTGTGTTCAGTGTATTTTTTGTCATTATGGACTAATTCTGAGCATATATGGGAATTACCACCCAGGTTCATAACATAACATAAGAAAGCCTTGTGATTATCCTTAGTGTCCTGTGCAATTTTTCTCTCGAAGCTGGTCTTACACAATTTTATGAGTGCCCGTAGTTTTTTGCTAATACTGATCAGTGATGCCTTCCCCTTTTAAGATTTTGCTCTGTCATCTAGTAGCTTCCTCCTTCTATTGTATGGTTTGTTTTTAGCTGGGTTCCACCAGACAGGTCGTCTGCCTTTGAAGGATTGGGTCTTGGTTATATTTGGGCTTGCATGATCCATGCATTTCTGAATGTGTTCATATAATGCATTTATAAAGGTTTCTGCGGTCTGGCCTGTATTTTCCACAGGCCCGGGGGCTTTGAAGGATTCCACCTCGGTTTTGAGGATTGTGAAATTTGATTTAGAGAAGCATTTCACTGTGGTTTTCTGGGCAGGGGGTGGGGTCGGGATGTGAATATCCAGTGAGATTAGTTGATGGTCTGATCTTACCAGTGAGGGATACACTTCTGGTCTGGTCTGGAGTATAGAGTCCCCATGTTTGATGATCAGGTCCAGTATGTTTTCCCCTCTTGTGGGAGTGGTAACAAGTTGTTCCATAGCATTTGAGTTTATGAATTCCAGGAACCTTTGGGCGAGGCTGTTGGAGCAAGAGTAATGCTCCCAATCTATGTTTGGGTAGTTGAAGTCGCCCAATATAATGGTGTTTAGGGAAGGTTAGAATAAATGCATACGCATGCAGAGTTCCGGTTGTCATCAGTATAATTTTTCCACACGCTACATGGAGTTGGACGGTTAATGTCAACTTCCACATTTTCTGTTTTTGAATCACTTTTCTACCTTTGATAGTTCTGCCTTACTATTACAGGTCTTCTGTCTTACAGTCCATCTCTTAGCTGGTGTCATTGTCCCTTCTTGCTTTTCTGTCTCGTATATCTGCTTTACCAGATTGCTGTTGCCTTTTCTGTGCATATGACTGAAGCATTGTAGTCTCTTCTGCTTGACCTTTACAGTTGGAGCTGCTTTGGCTTCTGCTTCTATGTCCTCATTACTTAATTTTTTCCACATTCTACAGTATATATCTTACTACACACCTTGGGATTTCACCCCCATTATCTCAGGCTTCTTCGGCTGCTTTTCCTTCTCAGCTGAGATTTGTGCCCTACATCAACACTGATTGCACTATTTTTTTTTCCTTTTGCCCTCTTTCAGCTTTTGTATTCTGCTGTCCTGCAATAACCTTGACACTGCAATACCTCTGATTTCTTACTGCTATTCTTATTCAGACTTCCTTCTACTCAACAATGGCTTCTAGATATTTGAAACTGTTATTTTGTTCCACTGTCTTCCTGTCTGTTTTCAGTTTTCTGATTTCCCTTTGCTGTCGCAACTGGACTCTGCCAAACCTAGGTCACACAGGAAGAAACATTCAATTTCTCCTGTTATTTGCCAAGTGTCCTTTTCAGAGTCTGGTTGTAGTGTCACATAATCTGCATACAGTAGCTTATTTGGTCTGTTTTCAAGGACCATTTTGATGTAGTATCTCACCGGCATGACCAGCAGTCTGCTCCAAGAGGAATCTCAGTGCACCCATCTCCCTCTGCAAACCCCTCTTAGTCCAAACACTGTTCATGTTTGTCATTGGGTCCCTCTCTATTGTCAGAAAGAATGCAGGATAGGACTGCCTTTTGTTGAACACATTACCAAACTGACACTTTGATAAACAGTGTATCCAAAATAATCCTCAGTGTCGTGACAAAGGGAAATACTGCCATCCCAGCTAGCTGGAATTTTGTAAATAATTCTGTCATTTGTGAATGTTAATATGATTTGTATAGAATTGTGACCGACGGTGATACTGCCAGCACAGCTATCTGGAATTTTGTACATAATTGTATGTCATTTGTGAATATCAGCATGATTCAGATGCTTGTGTTGTGTATATATTAAACTGCTGGTACAGAAGTGTGTTAAACAGGGTTTGTACAGTGCTGAGCCTAGATGTGTGACCACAGCGTGCCCTGCTGGATTCCTAAATCCAAGGAGAGGAAATCCAGGAAGGGTAGAGAGGATGTCTAGAATTAGGGTGCTTTATGCATTGTTTCTTTCATCAGTTGCAAAGATATGAGAGGGGTATTTTTCACAGGGATATGCTAAACTGTTGGTAGTTTCTGACACTGGGGGTTTAGCTTGAACTAAAGTCAGGTGACAAAGTGTCATCCAAGCTAACCCAGCAGCAATATGCGAGATATTAATTTAAGAACTTTCTCAAAGAAACTGTATTTTGTGTTTTGTCTTTGACCTGATAAGCACATCCACTCACCACTTCTGTAAGTCAGTTTTTAGGGCATAGTAACTCTTTTTTTTAGATTCAGATAGGAATATAGTAAAATATAGCTTAGATGTTGTCTTCATTTGAAACTGTCCTGCAATGTTTTAAATATTTCCTGTGATTTTGAACTCTTGATTACTTACTTGGTATTTATTGTCTTGTTCTTTTATTAATTATTGAATATATTTGAACATTTCAGTTGTGGCTGGCATGTTTAGACAGATTTAAGCTATTAGAGTATTTGCATATCTATTTAGTAACACTGTACAGGCCACTCGTTATAGCCTGATTCTTGGTCAAACTACCACTTGTAACAGTACACAATAGGACTGGACACCCTTTAAGGGGCTTAAAGTAGCTGCCAGAGTGGCTGGTCGCAGTTGGAACTACTTGTAGTCTGGGCAGAAGGGGGCATGCTTAGTAAACTTGTACCAGCCTTTCCCAGAAGTGTGTGTATATAAATCACGTCTTTGTGTGTCTCAGCTATTTTGGCAGGGACACGAAGCACTGGTTGGACAGAGGGTACTGGGAATCTTGGTTTGTCCATCAGCTGAGATCTCAACCCTATAGCTGTGCCAGTGGGGAGTCTTATTTGGGGGTCTGGAGAAAGAGGGAGAAACCATCCTCAGACTGATCTGTGTGCTCTTAAGGGAAATTGCACTTCACTGTGTGTGTGTACTTGTCATCCTCCCAGTGTGTACATACCCCACTGTTCCCATTGGTGAGGATTGAGGCTCCTTGATTACTGGGATGTCACAGTCATAGCACAATCCTATACTCACGTTTACATATCTATAAATGTTTCCAGACTAAAACATACATGTCACTGTTTTATTTTGCACCATTTTCATTTTCTTCCATATTCATTTAGTCCATTTTGGTCCACATTGTAAAGATATGGCTAAATGTACACTGTTTTAAGAAAATATACATCTTGGTTTTTCCCTTATCTAACAAGCATCTCTCCAACTTCTTTAATTCTTTATAATACCTAGCATATGTGATTGTTTATTTTAGTTTGTTTACGGAGTACACTTATCATTATAGCCCATTTCCAGAGACAGCTTGGGTGAAGACATTAAAAAAAAAATAAACCTAGAACAAATTCACAAATGGAGTAATCACAGAAGGTAGCTAATACTATAGACTATTGATACAATATGTAATTAATAGCAAAGGTAGAAAATCAAATGTGAATTATTACAGTAATAAATATGAGAGGAAAGCCACAGCTGGGAACAGAGGATCAAAGTAGAAGAGATGCATGTGAGGAGGGAGTTAGGTTATGTATCGAGTGGGGAAAAACACTCGCAGTCAGATTTTTGATTAAGGTGTCTTTTCAGTTGAACTTACAAGGTGAGGAAAGACCCCACTTCTTTAAGGTGGGGTGGAGGGACTGCCAGAGTTTGGGTGCAAGAATGGAGAAGGAATTGTCAGTACAAAGCTGTAAAGTTTGTGGCTTCTGGAGTGAGTGAGTTAAGAGAGGCTGCGGAGGTTGTAGGTAGTTGTTGGTTTTGTTCTAGAGTTTGGCTGCAAGAGGTAGAAAGGCACCTGGCTGAATTAGTTTGAAAACAAGTTACTCTAGAAGGAGCTCAACTCTATAGAAGACTAGTACCATTTCGCCTTGGAGAGAATGATGGAATGATATTCCTGAAGGGAGGACCTGGAAATGATTCTGCAGATTTTGTTTTCAATGGACTGTGGAGTTGGTGAGGTTTTATTTTTTGTTTTGCAGGCTTTGACGGAGAGCCTATTTTAAGGTTGAGAAAGGGATATATTTTCCTGGACCAGAATAAAAAAAAACTTTATTTTTTGTTTTCAGTGCGACTTTGGAAGTTAAGTGACTGGTCTAGCGGTAAACCTGAAAATTTAAAATTATGTGTTTGTTTCTATTGGGCAGCTACTGAGATCTGCAATGTTGAGTCTCTTTTGGCCTTTGTGAGGTTCCATATTTTTTGAGTGGTTTAGGAGTAGCGTATGGTTGTTTAGCCAAGAACGGAGGGAGCAGAGGTCTGACTGAAGTTTGGTTTTAATAGTTGAATGTTAAGGAATGGATTCAAAGAATAACCATGTCCTCTGCATATAGAAAAATAGGAAGGTTAGAGAGATCACATAGGGCAGCTTAATACAGATAGGTAGGGTTGTTAGTTATTAGCAGATCCCGGAGGCATTATTTTTTTAACTCCTTTATTGAATTATCAGTTGTGACATAGGCCAATTTACATTTATGTAAAAGTGATCAAACTGTACTAAGTTCATGTTTGTCAACATTATAATTCACATATATTGCTATGTAACATAAGCAACATTATATACATAATTCAGTTCTTGCCTTTTTTAACAAGAAACATCTTTATTAAACCATCACTTACGATATAAGTAATTATACATTTCATATAAATGAAAACAAAGCACACCAACAGAATTCTAGTTGAAGCATTTTACATTACAAACCATAGTGGCACTCGCAGTTGCAAACCTTCTGTATCAGTTATAATCTACCCACTCATTTTTAAACATCACATCGCTCATTTAAGTTCTGCCTTCTTTTAAACCTTATTCCTCCCCATGTATTGCTCCCACAATTCCCATTTCCCTCCGTTGTTTTCTTACCTTTTCTGAAGATCGCAATTGCAATTTTATCTGTTACTGTTTTCACTTTTTCTAGTACAGTTTTTATTTTCGTTTTCTAGTAATTACTTTTTTGGCAACCACCATAATTAGACACAGCAAGGCCTTATAGAATCAGAATTCCCTATGCATGGTGGTATATCTCAGAAAAATCATCTCCCTTGTCACACCAATCGTCCCACCCAACATCTCTGACAGTGCATCCCGCAGGGAATCCTTACCCTGCACTCCCAGAAAATATGTTCCCAACTGATAGGCTGTTTGAACCACCTTACCCTCATATTTGGCTTCTTTGATTACTTCAAAGAAGTCTATCAGGTTTAGGAGACATGATCTGCCTTTTACAAACCTGAACTGGGTGGGGTCCACAGCTTGGAGATTATCAATGTCATCATTTATAAGTTCCATGATACGTTCTATAGCCTTGCAGACCACGCTCATCAGGCTAATGGAGCAGTAGTTTCCAGGATCTGTGGTGGCTCCCTCTTTGTGGAGTGGGATAACCATCACTGTGCTCCATTCGGTGGTCACATAGCCTGAGGTGAGGCGATGATTGAACATGGTACTTAGGTGGGGTGCCAGTTCATTCTGTAGTTCATGTAGAATGCAGCCTGGGATGTTGTCAAGTCCCATGGATGCTGTGTTCTTGGCTTTGGAGAGTGTTTTACCTGTGCAGCCGTGATTACAGGAACTTTGCATTCTTCCAGTATAGAGATGGGCCCTTTAGAGGATGGGGGGGGGTAACGTTAGCACTGAACCTATCTGCCAGGATGTAGGTAATATCAGTTGGTTCTGTATTTAGTAAGCTAAAAGTCAGCAAACCTTGATAGCTACACGATGCTTTGTGTTTGTCTTTGGAATCAGTGGCGATTTTGTTTTCGTAACTAGCTTTGATGGATTTTATGAGGGATCTCAGCGTCTTACTGAGGCTGACCAGGGAGTTCCTCCAATCATGGAATTTTACTCTTTTTTGCAACACTAAGCAACTTAACCATTTCTCTATAAAATAATGTTATGCTAGAGGCATCATACGCATCATCTGAACCTGTAAAGGTTATAAAATAAAGATTATTAAATAAGATATTTAAGGGAAATACAAACTCTTACCCTTTATGATGGCAAAACTTGTGAACACCATGATATAAGTTTTTGTTTTAAACGTTTAAGAACTTGATTAAGAAAACAATTTGTGATGAATTACAATCCCCACATTTTGAATAATCGATTAGGGTAGATTTGGAAATCAGCTTCTATTTCAATTTAAAAAACTTGCATTAATGGATTGATATAAAAGCTGTGGAGTCATAAATCACAAAGTATGTGTTCACTGGCATTTAGGTCATACACAGTGAAAACATACTTGTGAAACTTGGGAAAAAGAATTGTAATGAACATGCCTCTCAATTGTCCCTAAATCTGCATTTTCTGATAATTCATTGAGGACGAAAGTCAGTCAGTAATGCCTGATATTAGAGTTTTATATGTCTTAATGTTCAGAAAATGCGTATTAATGCAAAGGCATTGTGCTATTCACTATCTAAACTTAATTGCTAGAACTACTATTGGATGATTTTTCTCAGTTAATAAGAACAATATTTACAATTTCTACTTCTGTTTGTGCCTTTGCCCCACTTATGTATGCCCCACTTATGTATGCATATTAATGCTAAGGCATTGTGTTATTAACTTTCTAAACTGAATTGCTAGAACTACTATTGGATGATCTTTCTCAGTTAAGAGCAATATTTACAATTTCTACTTCTGTTTGTGCCTTTGCCCCACTTATGTATGGCTTAGTCCAGATCTTGTGCTGTGTGTCAGGGCCATTGCTGTCAGACACATTTCAGATTGTGACATACTTGTTGCAGTGTATTGTCAGTTTATTTCCTGTTTGATTTTCATTTTTTACTGTGTTCTTGTTTTCCCCATAAAGCACTCTCTTTTGGGATACCCAAAATTTATGCATTTCTACATGTGTATCACACATTGCCTGTTGCAGGACGTTACTTGGTTATTTTACTATGTAGTTTACTAAAGCTGAATATAAGTTATAATTACAACCGGAGTACAAGGAGAAATGGTTTCAGTTTAGTGCTGCATGTTTTTCATTAGACTTGACTTTGGCTAGACATGCCGTGGAAATGTTACGAATTGGGCGGTATTGCCTTTACTGGTGCATGCATTTACTGTCAGTCACTGCTAGCAAGTGTCTGAATCCTGCCAATGGGGCAAGTGTGTGTGTGTGTGTGACTGGTGGCAATGGGGCAAGTGTGTGTGTGTGACTGGTGGCAATGGGGCAAGTGTGTGTGTGTGTGTGTGTGTGTGTGACTGGTGGCAATGGGGCAAGTGTGTGTGTGTGTGTGTGTGTGTGTGTGTGTGTGTGTGTGTGTGTGTGTGACTGGTGGCAATGGGGCAAGTGTGTGTGTGTGTGTGTGTGTGTGACTGGTGGCAATGGGGCAAGTGTGTGTGTGTGTGTGTGTGTGTGTGTGTGTGTGTGTGTGTGTGACTGGTGGCAATGGGGCAAGTGTGTGTGTGTGTGTGTGTGTGTGTGTGTGTGTGTGTGTGTGTGTGTGTGTGTGAGACTGGTGGCAATGGGGCAAGTGTGTGTGTGTGTGTGTGTGTGTGTGTGTGTGTGTGTGTGTGTGTGTGTGTGTGTGACTGGTGGCAATGGGGCAAGTGTGTGTGTGTGTGTGTGTGTGTGTGACTGGTGGCAATGGGGCAAGTGTGTGTGTGTGTGTGTGTGACTGGTGGCAATGGGGCAAGTGTGTGTGTGTGACTGGCAAGGGGGCAAGTGCATGCATGTCTGTTTGTGGGCAAGGGGGCAAGTGCATGCATGTCTGTTTGTGGGCAAGGGGGGCAAGTGCATGCATGTCTGTTTGTGGGTCCAGGTAGCTGTGTGGACCACCTTCCCCTCGTCAATGGCCTTTGTGACTGTTTCAAAGAAATCAGCCAGGTTTAAAAGGCAGGATCTGCGCTTAACAAAGCCGAACTGGGTAGGATGCAGTGTCTGTAGGTCCCCAATATCTTTATTTGAGGTCCATGACCCTTTCCATAGCATTGCAGACCATACTATTCAGGCTTATGGGGTGATAGTTTCTAGAATCCGTTGAGGCACCACCTTTATAGAGAGGGAACACTGTTGCTGTACGCCACTCTTTGGGCACATCCTGTAGTAAGGCTGAGATTGAACAGTAGTTTTCTATCTGGGTTTAGCTCTTCTTGGAGTTCATGTAGGACGCAGCCCGGGACACCGTCTGGTCCCATTGATGCTGTGTTCTTTGCTTTGTAGAGGGCAGCTCTTACCTGAGCATCTGTGATGTCAGGGGGCAGCACTCTGCTGGGATAGATATTTGCCCTTTTGGTGGGTAGGGGGTGGGAGTTCACACTGAACATGTCAGCTAGGATGTTGGCAATGTCTGGGTTTAGTGTATTTTTTGTCCTTATGGACTAATTCTGAGCATATCTGGGAATTACCACCCAGGTTCCGAACATAGCTAAAGAAAGCCTTGTGATTATCCTTAGTGTCCTGTGCAATTTTTCTCTCTAAGCTGGTCTTAGACAATTTTATGAGTGCCCGTAGTTTTTTGCTAATACTGATCAGTCATGCCTTCCCCCTTTGGGATTTTGCTATATCATTTAGTAGCTTCCTCCTATTGTATGGTTTGTTTATTGCTGGGGTCCACCAGACAGGACGTCTGCCTTCGGAGGATTGGGTCTTGGTTTTATTTGGGATTGCATGATCCATGCATTTCTGAAGGTGTTATATAATGCATTTATAAAGGTTTCTGCAGTCTGGCCCGTATTTTCCACAGGCACGGGGGCTTTCAAGGATTCCACCTCATTTTTAAGGAGTGTGAAATTTGATTTAGAGAAGTTTTTCACTGGTTTTCTGTGCAGGGGTCGGGATGTGAATATCCAGTGAGATTAGTTTATGGTCTGATCTTACCAGTGAGGGATACACTTCTGGTATGGAGCATAGAGTACCCATGTTGGTAATGATCAGGTCCAGTATGTTTTACCCTCTTGTGGGAGTGGTAACAAGTTGTTCCATAGCATTTGAGCTTATAAATTCTAGGAACCTTTGGGCTAGGGTGTTGGAACTAGAGTAATGCTCCCAGTCTGTTTGGGTAGTTGAAGTCGCCCAATATAATGGTGTTTGGAGAGACCTTCATATTTTCCAGTGTTCTCATGAAGGCCAAGGTGGGGTTCCTGGGTTTGGGAGTGTCGACCTGGCGAGCCAAGGAAGCAGCGCCATTTGTGCAACAGTGGTCAGCATCAACCGCCTTCGCCGGACCCTGATTACAGCAGTCTGTCAAGTATGACATGGTGCCTATGTGAGAAATGCACAATGATGACCACGTCACTCGAATGCCTATGTTGTGTGTCTTCTCCACGAGCAATTGAGAAATGGGCAGAAGTAACTTCAACTTCAGGTCACAATGCATGCATAACTGTGCACCCACAGTTTGACTCGGCATGCCTTTATACCCACAATTTAAAAACTATATTCAGGCTTCTGTGTCGGCGTAGAGGGTGTTATCAACTACCGCAGTGGACAAACAAGTACGTTCTCTGTCAGTGTGTCTCTCTGTCAGTGTGTCTCTCTGTCAGTGTGTCTCTCTGTCAGTGTGTCTCTCTGTCAGTGTGTCTCTCTGTCAGTGTGTTTGTCAGTGTGTTTCTCCCTGCCTGACCACAGGATTGCTCTGTGGATGTTCACAGACTAATTGTGTTTTATGCACATATCAGAGTGTAAAGATTTGAGGATTTTGTCTTTGCACCCCCTGGCTGTGTGGAAAAGTAGTGGTCATACTTCCACATTTCAGCCTCTTTTCTGCAAGGTAATTACATTTGGCTACCTGTACGATGGAATCACATTGCAGAAAACCATCGTGTTGAATGCATGGAAGTACTACAGCTCACTACAGAAGACCATCGTGTTGAATGCAATGTCTAACATGGTGCTACAATGAATTCATGTGATGTGAAATGGAGTCTACAAATGGGTTATGGATGGTTTGTGATGTGTAATGTTATGGTTTCCTGACTTGATGAATATAGCTAAGGGATTGGTTCTTAAGTTGTTAATGGATGGTAAATTAAATGGTGTGTGTCTGATGGTTAAATGGATGGAATTGATAAGCTATGTAAGGTAGAATTGTATTACTGATGGTGTATGGACTGGTTATTACATGCAGTCACTAAATGTATCTTTTTGGCTTCATCTGTGAATGGTATGATTATAGTCCTGCACATTACACACTTGGAAAGTGCCATTTTCAATGGAGTATCAATCCAAGCATGAAATAGTGAAGCATTCATAGCATTGAGGGTGCAGGTTGTTAAATAGGGATAGTAGTTTGTAACAAGTTGGTCCGGGTGAAACTTTTGTTTGGTTGTGGTCATTTGGGAACAAGTAGCTGAGCATGCAAGTTTGCAATTTTGAGGTACATGGTGTTCCTGCTGTTGAGCAGTTGAGGCTCTGGACAAATGATAATATTTTATGGAATGTGTACTGGTATTGTGAAGTGAAAGTTTTCAGAAATAGTGATGTGTATGTGTGCTGCTAGAATTAAATAAAATAACAAAGGTCAATCGATTGGTAAGATCTGTCATGTTGTGCAGATGTAGACCAAGAGACTGCTATTGTGGAATGTCTCGTCTTAGCCTTGATTTGCAGTACTATTGTGTGAATGATGGAGCGGTATGAAGTTGTGTATGATTCCTTTTTATTTGTCGGCAGCTGGAGCTTGTACAGTGTCTAAGGACTTGGCCTTGGTGAATAAATGTATGCATGTAGATTTTTTTGGCTGGGCAAGCGTCGCATGCATCTGGAAGACTGCTGGATGCATCTGGAAGACTGTTGGATGCAACTGGTGATGTGAGTGGATCAGGCTGTAGACGGAAGTATTGTGGTGTGAGTGGACCTCTGATGCTGGCTACCTTGACGAGGTACAGAGGCTTTTCACAATAGTGCTGTGGGAATTGCCACTTTTGCACATTGTAAACCAAAAGCCAGCTAATCTTGTATGTCTGAGGGATCAGTTGACTTCTGGTACATTTTAAAATTAAATGGTATATGATTGCTATAGATTTGTAAGGTCTATTAAAATAAAGTGTTTCATACGTGATGGATCTTCATTACACAGCAGTCTTAATGTATACAGGGTTATATTTAGAGATAAATGGATATAGCACAGACTTTGTAAATTGAGATGCTGTAAAGCTAAAAATGTAGTAAGACCATGGATACTAAGCGGTGAAATTCTGAGTAAACCAATATATGGTGCAGTATATGTAGTTGACCATTGCTAGAACTGTGAAGTCCAGCCAAATAAGTTCACTAATCTCACTATTAAGAGCCCTACTGATGAAGTACAGTAACGGCTACAAAAGGATAATTTTGCAGTGACCATGCGTAGACAGTAACAGGATGTTATTGCATAAGACTATGTCTGGCACAATTAAAGTGCAACAATTTACAACTGGTATGCATTACCATAAGTTTTTTAATATTGACTCAAAGCATGTGGGTGCTGTCATGCAGGTCTGAAATTATTTGTTTATAGTGTATCATCTGTTGGCTATTTAAACAGGAAGGGAAAATAAGTGGCAGACTATTGCTTTGCAAAGCAGGGAACTATTGCCAGTGCTATGTTGCTTGGTTTTAAATTTGACAGGAGTAGTGCAACAAAAAAAGTCTCCCACTAAGGAGGAAAAGGCAGAGTAGCAAACAATACATTGGTCTGGTCACCTGCTGTGACGAGCTGTCAATCACATGCAGATAATGGGTCAAATTACCCTTGGCTGTTTGACAGCTAGGGAAGGTAGGTGTGAAGTGGGAGGGGAAATTCCTTGAAGAGCTAGATTCCAGCCTTCACAAAAGAAAGCAATTTAGCATTTGAAAGGAGAAAAAGCTAGAAAATGCAGCTTTGTGTTCTGTTCTGTAGCATTTGCACTGCTTGTGTTTCAAGTGGTCATTTAAAAAGGATAACAATTTAACCAAAAGTAGTGGATTTGAAGACTGCAGTGAATGCCTGTTAAGTCAATGAAGTCACGGCAACTTAAGGGAAAATGTGGCAGATCTGATGCAATTTTCGGGAGACAAATGATGCATTCTGGGATTGTTGAGGCAGAGTAAACAGTCTGAATTTTTTCAATATGCCAGACCCCATGTGGTCAGAGTCAGAAATTGCATCTAAAAATATCTAAAAAGCTACAAATACTCTCAAAGTGCTGTTAAAATGTAGGAAACATCAAACCATGATGAAATTAATATGTTTTTTGAGTCTGAGGGCGCGGTTGTCCTTTAATGCAGGAAATCTGGACAAGGCCAAATATATTGGGGGAACATACAAACACTACTAAAAATTGCTCTTGTATAAACTTAAGACAGTTGATAGAATAACAGGTCTTGCATTAGCATGCATTTGTTCTGAAGGTTATGACGTCTGAAACTCAATGTCTGTCATTTAGTGACTTCATTCCTAAATGATTTGCTAGAAAACCACAAATGTTATGAGGAACAAACCAAAAATAAGAAGCAAATATCTATTCATTCTGCAAAATATGGACAACTGAGAGGTATAGTTCAACCTGGGCTGTCTAGGTTTGCTACCCTTCCCCCCCTCACAATATCATGGTCGAATGGAACCTCCTCCCTGCAGCCATTCCAAAGTCCCATTCCTTGGTTATTTTGCCCCATTTACCATAAACACTGTAATGTGCATACTGCTTTACTTCTGTGATGATTTAGATTTCATTTGAAAGTTTTATTTTGCATTTTACAGCACAAACCCTAATAGATATCTGTTAAACAAAGCAATGCAGTCTCACAATGAAAATAGACTTAGAATTAAAACTTCTTTGCCCTTGATACTCACATGCATTGAAACAGCATTGAAACCCACATTCAAAGAAAATACATTTTGCCAGTGGCAGATAAAGATTAACTTTGGGCTGTTTTCAAAATCATAGTCCCCTTGAACATGAAACATACACATGCTCTTTGATACACCTTCCTGACTGTATTACATTTTATTCCTTGTACAATACAGTACAGTTGTTAGAGGGCTTTTTAAATTTATTGTTTTGAACATTTTTCCAGTAAACAATGAAACAAAATGCATGCACCAATGACAAAACTGCCCAATTCAGAATATTTCCATCATAAAAAGTCTACTCAACCTTCTATAGTCCACCAGTATCAGTAAATATGCACAATCTCTGAAGTAGTAAAATCCACATTAAAGAAATCTGTAACTAATAAAGAGGTTGCTGCTAGCAAACAACTTTATATGTCATTGTTTCATCTACAAATAAAGTGCCTGTTGCCCTTGTAGAATAAATTGCCTATGTTGCATGCATTAAAAAAATGATAAGCTAGTAATACTGCAATAGGGAATGGATGGCAAATTGATAACAGGTTCATATTTACTAGGTATCTTTACCAAAAAGGACTGCAGCATCCACCCCCTTTACAACACAGTACAGTATCAGCAATGCATCTACCTACTGTGGGAGTAGAACCCACAGCCTTCTGCATCAAAAGCAAGTATACTACCTGTTGTGCTATTAACAATGCAAGCAGACTTAGCATAAGCAGCGCTAAACTTTTGTTCCCCTGCAGCTCTCAGCTCCCTGTAAAATCTACTCGACACTCAGCTGTATCTCTGAACTTTGCAGGACAAGAAATCTGGAAAAATACAAAATTTATTGGGGGGGGACAAAAGGCCAAAAACCAGGGACACATTTTAAACATTGCTTGTATAATGTTGGAAAGTTGCTAGAATAAAATGCTGTGATATCACCATACATTTCACTGTCATGTCTTGAACCCAGGGGACCCAGTGCAAAACAGTCAGAGAAACATACCACTATGCCAAATCAGATGAAACAGAGGACGACAAACTTAAATGGCTACCACTTAGTGAATTCAGTTCTCACCATAGCTCTCAACCTCTTAGCAAATAACATGTGTTCAAAGCCAGTAATGGAGGGAATACAGCCCACAAACATTCAGTGAATTCAGTTCTCAACATAGCTCTCAACCTTAGCACAAAATACCTGGGCAAGGCTAATAATGGGGGAATACAGTCCCAAAAATATGGGCAAATTTAAAATATCCATGTTATAAACTTAGACAATTGCTAGAATAAAAGGTTGTTTTACCATGTACTTTCTGAAGAATATGAAGTCTGAAATTCAAATGCTTGTTATTTTTAAACATTTGTTAACCAGGAAACTAGTCCGACTTGGAACAAAACAAAGCCAATTTTCAGCAGGGCAGAGAGAAACACTCCAGACACATCTTTGTAAGGGATGGGAAGACATGCAGACTCCACACAGAAGGCACCTCAGCCAAGAATTAAACCAGAGAACCTGTAGTTGTCAGGCAATAATGCTACCAGTGCACCACTGCACTACAAACCTTTGCAAGGAAAACCTGAAGATACAGAAACTTTTAGTTATGTACTCACCATAACTTCAGATGTTTGGGATCCATCTCGCCTACATTCTGACTGATGGGTTCGGAGCCGACCCCTCGGCTCCGACTCGGCACGCTTATGCCAAAGAGCGAAGTCTCTTATTGGCTGAGCTTACTATATCCCAGGATGCACCACTACCATTCCCCCAGATCTAGTTTGTCCGCATACATGCACACATGCACGCACTGCTTATATAACATTGCCAAATGATACAAGATAAAAACAGTAGAACTCAAACCGTTCAATCTCTTCTAATCTCCAAGGCCGGGGGAAGGAGGGTGGGTAATAAGAATGTAGGCGAGATGGATCCCAAACATCTGAAGTTATGGTGAGTACATAACTAAAAGATGTTATGTGATCCTATCTCGCCTACATTCTGACTGATGGGACAGCGTCCCTAGCACCTGAATCCTGGGTGGCTCACTGGAAAACACTCCTGAGTACCGTGGAACCAAATGATGCTCGCCCTTTAGATGCCACATCCAATTTATAGTGGGAAATGAAAGTGTGCGGGTTGGACCAAGTAGCCGCAGCACAAATCTCAGAGATAGCGAGCTTGGAATGAAAAGCAATAGAAGTAGCCATAGCTCGAGTAGAATGAGCTTTGATAGATGTTGTAAGTTGCATATTTGAAGAGGAATAAGCCTGAGTTATGCAATCTCTAATCCATTTGGAAATAGTAGTTTTCGTGATGGTTTGACACAATTTATTATCTGAGAAGGACACAAACAACTGGTCTGTTTTCCGAAATTGTTGAGTCCTGTCTAGATAGAAGCGCAATTGCCTGTGAACATCCAATTTATGGAAGGTGTATTCCGCTTCATTTGAGAATTTTGGAAAGAAAACTGGTAGCTCTAGAGATTGTTGGAGACAGAGATTAGAACAAACCTTTGGAACAAAGGATGGATTAGGCCTAAGTGATACTCTATCCTTGTGAAAAATCAAGTACGGTGGTTTGATAGATAGAGCTTGAAGCTCTGAAACCCTTCTTGCAGAGGTAATTGCAACTAAGAAGGCAGTTTTCCAAGACAGGTATTTTAACTCACAAGTAGTAGCCGGTTCAAAAGGGGAAGATGTCAAGGCACGAAGTACCAAATCAAGATCCCACGGAGGCGCAGGGTGATAAACTGGGGGTCTCAACAGTCCAGCACCTTTAATGAAGGTTTTGCATAATCTGCTGCTCATCAACGGTGGATCCATGGATTCGTGGAATTTGGAGATAGCCGCTAGTTGGACTTTAATAGTAGAGACTGAAGATCCCTGATTAAATAAGGATGTTAAAAATTTCAAAACCTCTGGTATCGGGGCAGTGATAGGGTCTAAACCCCTGAGTTGAGCCCAGATAGCAAACCTCTTCCACTTACTAAGGTACAATTTTTTGGTGGTGGGTTTGTGGGCCGAAGATAAAATGTGAACAACTTCCGGATCTAAAATGTGATTTCTGACTAAGGTCGGAAGTGGAGGAGCCAAGCTGTCAATTTCAAAGTGTGAAGGGACTGGTGTTGTCGTCCCGACTGATGAATCAAGAGATCCAGAGTTAGATCCAAAAACCAAGGATCGTCCACCGCACTTTTCTTCAGGTAGGGAAACCATACCTGACGAGGCCAGTATGGAGCAATTAGTATCATTGTGGAGCCCAATTGAGAAGCTTTCTGGATGACTTTGGGGAGCAGTGGGACTGGAGGAAAAGCATAAAGTAGCCCCGTTGGCCAAGGTTGGGCTAGAGCATCTGTAGCTGCCTCCCCCTGACGTGGAGTCAAGGAGAAGAACCTTTTGCACTTTGTGTTCTGTGGTGTTGCAAACAGATCGCAACACGGTGTCCCCCATCTTCTGAAAACCTGAGCTGCTACTGCTTCGTTCAGGGACCACTCGTGAGGAGATAGAATTGTCCTGCTTAATCTGTCTGCCAATATATTGGATTTCCCTGGAATGTGGGTCGCTACCAAGAAACGGTTGGTAGCTACAGCCCATTCCCACACCCTCATGGCCTCTCTGCAAAGGGGGTAAGATCTTGTCCCTCCTTGTTTGTTTAGATACCAGACCACTGACATGTTGTCTGTTTGGATAGTGATAATGCCTTGAGGGAGAAACTTGTGAAGGGCCTGAAGGGAGAGTAGTACAGCCCTCATTTCCAACACATTGATGTGGAGTAATGTCTCGTTTGGAAGCCAAGAACCCTGAACTGACCTGCCCAGACAATGCCCCCCCCACCCCATCTTGGGGGCGTCCGTCGTCAAGGTGGCCACGGAGGGGGTATAACAAAAGGTCTTCCCTGGTTCAGATTGGATGACTGAAGCCACCAGCGGAGGTCCCGTTTGCACGTTTCTGTAATCAGTATGAGGTGATTGAGAGGAAGATCTTGAAAGGACCATTGTGTCGATAACAGCCACTGAAGAATCCTCATGTGCAATCTTGCCAGAGGAACTAGAAGAACCGTGGCAGACATTGAACCTAAGAGTTGTAGGACCAACCTGGCTGGGGCTTTGGATTTTTGAAGCAGGGCTAGGACTTGACCTTGTAATGTTTGTATCCTTTCTAAAGGAAGGAAGACTCGCATCAATTTTGAGTCTATCTCTGCTCCTATGAATCTTATGCGCTGAGAGGGCAGCAAGACAGACTTTGACCAGTTGAATGTAATTCCCAGGGAAGCACCCAGGGAGATGGTGGCTTGTAGGTTCTCTAGTAGTAGATGCCTGGTGGCGGCAGTCAGGAGCCAGTCGTCCAGATAGGGAAACACTTGGAATCCGAGACTCCTCAGGCGAGCAGTCACTACTGCCAAACACTTGGTGAACACCCTGGGGGCTGTGGTGAGACCAAAGGGCAGAGCACAGAATTGGAAATGACTGTCTCCCAGGCTGAAGCGCAGATACCTCCTGGACGCCTGATGTATCGGAATGTGATAATAGGCGTCCTTGAGATCTATGGAGCACATCCAAACATCCTTCTCCAACAATGGGAGAATGGATTGTAGAGTGACCATTCGGAATTTGGACTTCCTGACGGACTGGTTTAGTTTGCTGAGATCCAAAATGGGTCTCAGGTCCCCTGTCTTTTTTGGCACTAAAAAGAACCTCGAGTAATTTCCGGATCCGATCTGGTCTGTGGGGACCGGTTGGATGGCTCCTTTTTCTAGCAGCTTTGAAGCTTCTGCGGCTGCAATTTCCCTTTGACTGGGTGGTGGGTCCGGGATTTTTTTGGACGGTGGGGGAGAGTGTGTGAAGGGAATGGTGTAGCCTCCGGCAATAATCCGAAGCACCCATCTGTCCTGAGTAATAGATTCCCAGGCTTTTAGGTGCTTGGCAAAACGGCACCCGACTGGCTCCGGAGCAGCACAGCCGGGCAATCCCTCATGAAGTGTGGGAGTCTGAAGAGCCACGAAAGGACTCGCGGTCTCCAGTGTTGCGGGGCCCTCTGCCGCCTCTGGGACGGCGTCTCCCAGAAAAATTTCCCCGTCCTCTGCCTCTGGAATGGGAATCTTCCTGCTGTTGAGGAAAGAACTTCTGTGATTTGGAACCACATCTTCCCTCCTCTTTAGCCTTGGGATAAGGCCGAAAGGGAGTGGAATAACGTCCCTACGGCAGATAAAGTTTTTCCCTCTTGCTCACAGCGGGTAAGAGTGTCTTTACCTTGGGTCCAAACAAAGAGGACCCATCAAAGGGAGCCGGGCGAAGGAAGACTTGAAGGCCTCCGCGAAATGACACAAACGGAGCCAGGCTTGTCTCCGTAGAGCCACGCCTGTGCCTGCCGCTCTGCCCGCCCCTTCGGCCGCATATGAAATGAGCCTCATGGACGAGTTAGAAATTGAGGTAAGGATAGCCAACTGAGAGCTAACCGACTGGGCTAGCTGCTCAGGTAGGTTACCTGAGAGGGAGTCTGACAGTTCCTTGACCAGATCCCTCTGCAGTCTGGTAAAATGTGCCAAATAATTCAGGGACCTTAGAGTAAAGGCCGCTGAAGTCAGGGTGCGCTTCCCATACCGGTCCATGCTCCTAGACTCCTTATTAGGAGGATGGACGGACGTTGAAGCCTCTGCCATGTCCTGCTGTGTAGCAGATGCCACCACCATGGCATCTACAGCCACGCCTTTCGTCAAGAACTCCTTCTCGGGTGGGGCTGACAAAAATTTGTTAGGGCGAGAAGGCACTGGTTCCACAGTATCTGGATGTTCCCACGCCCTCCGACAAACCAAATCCAGGAGCTCGTCGAAGGGCGGAGACACCCAGGAGGCGGAGGGCTGAGCCCCGAAGGCCTTGAGAAGCACTGACTCATCAGCGGAGGGGGGTTTGGAAATCCAGCCTCCTCGTTGCTTAAGGATCTCTAGAATGTCTGCAAATGAGACATCATCCGAGGACGACTTTGGGGACCCCTCCGCATCATCAAGATCAGTGTCCGATGTAAGAGACTCGGGAGAGTCGACATGCTTCTTCTTGCACAATCTCTTCCTCGGGGGCTCTTCTGAAGACAACTCCGAAGAACCCTCAGGAGGAGGGGAACCCCCAGTGGGGGTAACCTCAGGCCCCGGGGCTCCGCTGCCTAGAGACAGAGGAACTGCCAAAGACCCAGTCTCCATGCCCAGGGAAGGTGCTGGTAAAGCAGAAGAGATGGCCGAAGAAGACTTGGCCAAGGCACTCCTCATAGCTCTGAAAGCCGGACCCCC